>NC_091366.1:317500-392500 GCF_038502225.1 Cherax quadricarinatus | reverse complement strand
ATTTCTTCTGGTACAGTAGTATGTTGAAGAATCTTGGGCTACAGCTGTTGACAGTATTCTCTAATTATACCCATGACCCCCTACTCTTTACTGGGTTTTTACACACACCTGCCTACCATCTTTTCTTCCTTCCTTTTATTCCAGCTTCCTGAAGGGAAGGAGGTACTTTTGTGCCAGTGAGGGGCTCTTGATCAGGAAATAGGATGCATCAAATCTAGCAGTACCACTCGAGGTTTAATTTAGTTGGAAGTTAAACTAATACCCATTAGGTAAATGGACACAGGTGCAACTAATGTGACCTTTTTTGTGGTAATGTTTCACTCTCCAGGAGCTTTCTTAAGCCATTACAAACATGTCACATCAATTCCATCTGTGCCTATTTACCTAACATTTTGTCGGTAATTCTACCATTGTTACTAATATCCATTAGGAATTTTGACATCTCACTGTAAAATGATTATGTTTGAAGTTATTCCTAATATTTTTATTTTTCAGATCATGGACGATGCAGACGCCCAGGAGAGAGAACATTTTCAACGGATTGTTCGAGCATTTAAGTCTTACAGGTAAGAATTTTAATGTTGACATTCATAACCTATACAGAATTTTATTCATTATTTCAAAATGTAGTTAAACCATGGAAAAGTATACAGAACTATTGTAATTTTTGTAGATTAGTTGTGGTTAAATCTCAGGGTGTTAGTGGTGGATATTCCTGGTAGTGTTGTTAGTGGATGTTCTTGATGTTGATGGATGTTCCTGGTGTTGTTAGTGGATGTTCTTGGTGCTGATGGATGTTCCTGGTAGTGTTGGTGGTGGATGTTCCTGGTAGTGTTGGTGGTGGATGTTCCTGTGGTACATACATTGGTGTACATGCCAGTAGCACCAATAGTCTGGTCAGTTGTGTAAGAATGGTATATAATACCGACAAGATGAAATTAAGACACATGTGCAACATCTGGGTATCTTTATTGTAGACGTTTCGCCATCCAGTGGCTTTATCCATACAAATTCTAGGACATAACTTGAAGACAGTAGAACTATGTACAGAAGATGAGGTAATCAGTCCCTCAACCTAGGAGTAGGTGCGAAGAGCACCATAGTCGTGGAGATTCTGAAGCATAACCTTCACGGCAGCGACAACTACTACTACAACTAACCCATCTCTTTGGGAAGGACCTATTTCCACTGGGGAATCCCGCCTACCAGTGACTATGCCCTCGTCTGCTACACCTGACGTTACTATATAAGCGCCAGGCTCCTTTCTTCTGCTTCAGAATCTCCATGACTACGGTGCTCTTCGCACCTACTCCTAGGTTGAGGGACTGATTACCTCATCTTCTGTACATAGTTCTACTGTCTTCAAGTTATGTCCTAGAATTTGTATTGATAAAGCCACTGGATGGCGAAACGTCTACAATAAAGATACCCAGATGTTGCACATGTGTCTTAATTTCATCAGCCTGGTCAGTCAAACCAGCAACCAGAAGGTTTGGTCTGGGACCAGGCCATGGGGATGGTGAGCCTCGACACTAACTAGTGTTCTAGCTCTGATACTGTAATTCTAAGCAGTAGGTTTCATCCATGTTAGTTTAGCCGCTTTACTTTTCCTTAGGTTGTAGGAAAGTTCTCAATACAGAAATAACCCGCACATAGAAGAGAGGAGCTTACGACAATGTTTCGGTCCGACTTGTGCCATTTACAAAGTCTCACTAACAAAAAGGAGAGAAGGAGGGAGTATACGTAGGCAGGAGGAGGTAGTGGTAGTAGTGGAGGTAGAAGGTAGTAGTAGTAGTAGTAGCGGGGAAGGTAGTATGGAGGAGGAGGAGCCAGTCAAATACTGAGAAAGAGGAGCACTGTAAGGGAGCTAGGTGCCCACGGAGGGTAAGAGCAAGAATACAGAGGGGGGGGGGGGAGAATAAAATAAGTAAATAAATAATGAAGGAACAGATACCCAAGGCAGAAGAAAGACAACCCGGACCGAAACATCGTCGTAAGCTCCTCTCTTCTATGTGTGGGTTATTTGTGTATCATTCCAGTCATGGTATTGTGCCTTTTTTTGTTATTTAAGTTCTCAATACATATCAGATACATAAATAATAATGTTATGTTTGAGTTTTTAACATTAGTTCATAAAAAGATGTGTATCTGAAGCTGTTTTAATCTTCCTTGTCATACTATTGTCTTATTATTGTCATATGTGGTATTTTGCCAAGGAGGGGAGTTGGAAGTGAATGGTTGTCCAGGGCAATTGGTGTCAATTGCTGGCTGGACAAATACTGTAAGGAAAATGCGGTAACATTCATTGACAACTGGGACCTCTTCTATGGCAGAAGTGACATGTATGCCAGGGATGGGGTTCACTTATCTAGGTGTGGGGTGGGAGCACTGGCAACTGCAGTGGAGGGAGCAGTTAGGACTTTAAACTAGGAATAGTTAGTGGTATGGGTTTTGGCAGGAAAACAGTGAAGTTCCAGTGTAGTAATATTACGAGTTCTAGGGGAACTAGTAATAATAAGAACGAGATAGATATTGAAAAGCCAGGGACCTTGGGTGATAAGGACAGTAATAGGTTTAGTAGAAAAATAGAAATGAGCAGGAAGGGTAAAGAGAAAGGAGAGTCTTTCAATGTTTATTATGCTAATTGCCGTAGTGCTAGGAATAAGATGGACGAGTTGAGATTAGTTGCTAGTGTAGGTAACATTGATGTATTTGCCTTAACTGAGACGTGGTTTAATTCAAAAAGTCGGGACATGCCTGTGGAATGTCATATTCAGGGTTTTAAATTGTTCCAAGAAGATAGAAGTATTGGGAGGGGGGGTGGGGTGGCATTGTATGTCCGAGATCGCTTGAACTGTTGCATAAAAATGGGTATTAAGTCTGAAGTAACACATACAGAGTCTGTTTGGATAGAATTTTCAGAGGGGCATGAAAAACTGATTTTAGGAGTGATATACCGTCCCCCAAACTTAGATAGGGACCAAGGGAAACTACTATGGGAGGAAATTGTTAAGGCCACAAGGCACGATAATGTAGTAATTCTAGGAGACTTTAACTTTAGTCATGTTGATTGGAATTTCTTGACTGGGAATTTAGAATCATACAACTTCTTAGAAGTATTTCAGGATTGTTTTTTGAAGCAGTTTGTGACAGAACCTACAAGGGGAAATAACCTGCTTGACTTAGTTATGGCAAACAATGAATCCCTTGTTAATAATTTAGAAATTTCAGAGGAACTGGGTGCTAGCGACCACAAATCAATTACATTTAGCATTGAATGGAAGTACGATAGTAGCGATAACTCAGTAACAGTCCCAGATTTTCGCTTAGCAGATTACGATGGGCTTAGAGAACACTTATCATCTGTTGACTGGGGTAACAAAGAGAGCTATCAATATGACAGTTTTCTGAACACTATACATGCTGCTCAAAGAGCGTTTATCCCATATAAAGAAATTAGATCAAATAGAAATGACCCAAAATGGATGAATAATAGGCTCAAATATCTACTAGGGCATAAGAAAGGAATTTATAGGCGTATCAAAAGAGGTGAGGGTCATCTTATGAATCAGTATATTGACATTAAGAGGGACATTAAAAAGGGGATAAGAAAAGCTAAAAGGGACTATGAAATTAAAGTTGCTAGGGATTCTAAAACTAACCCAAAAAGTTTTTTCCAGGTCTATAGAACAAAAGTTAGAGATAAGATAGGTCCCCTTAAAAATAACTATGGGCACCTTACTGACAAAGAGAATGAAATGTGCTTGATTTTAAATAATTATTTTCTCTCAGTTTTTACACAGGAAGACACTAACAATATTCCAGTAATTAATTTTTACAGTGGGCTAGAAGAAGATAAATTATGTAACATCACAGTCACTAGTGAGATGGTTGTGAAGCAGATAGACAGACTGAAGCAAAATAAGCTGCCGGGCCCTGATGAGGTTTTTTTCAAGGGTTCTTAAGGAATGCAAAATAAATTAAAAATATTAGTTAATATTTTTAATTTATCTCTTCAAACAGGTGTAGTGTCTGATATGTGGAAGATGGCTAATGTAACTCCTATTTTTAAAACAGGGGACAAGTCGTTACCGTCAAATTACCGCCCAATAAGCCTGACCTCAATTGTAGGCAAATTACTAGAGTCAGTTATAGCTGAGATTATAAGAAGCCATCTCGATAAGCATAGCTTGATTAATGATACTCAGCATGGATTCACAAGAGGCCGGTCTTGTCTAACTAATTTATTAACTTTCTTCAGTAAAGCTTTTGAGGCTGTTGACCACAATAAAGAATTTGATATTATTTACTTAGATTTTAGTAAGGCTTTTGATAGAGTTCCGCACCATAGACTGTTAAAGAAAGTGGCAGCTCATGGCATTGGGGGAAAAGTGCTCTCGTGGATCGAGTCATGGCTCACTGACAGGAAGCAGAGAGTGTCCATAAATGGGGTTAAATCCGAGTGGGGATCTGTAACAAGTGGCGTTCCACAGGGATCAGTCTTGGGCTCGTTGTTGTTTATAATATATATCAATGATCTTGATGAGGGAATTACTAGTGATATGAGCAAATTCGCCGATGACACAAAGATAGGTAGGATAATTGATTCAAACATAGATGTTATGGAACTTCAGGAGGATTTAAACAAACTCTATTCTTGGTCAGAAAAGTGGCAGATGCAGTTCAATGTAGATAAATGCAAGGTTCTGAAGCTTGGGAGTGCCCATAACCCTAGTACTTATAAGTTAAATGATGTAGAACTTAGCCATACAGATTGCGAAAAGGACTTGGGGGTTATGGTGAGCAGCAACCTTAAACCAAGACAGCAATGCCTAAGCGTACGTAATAAGGCAAATAGATTACTGGGATTTATATCAAGAAGTGTAAGCAACAGAAGTCCAGAGGTCATACTGTAGCTTTATACATCATTAGTAAGGCCTCACCTAGATTATGCAGCTCAGTTCTGGTCTCCGTATTACAAAATGGACATAAATTCGTTAGAAAACATTCAGCGTAGGATGACTAAATTAATACATAGCATTAGAAATCTTCCTTATGAAGAAAGATTGAAGACTCTTAAGTTACATTCACTTGTTAGACGAAGAATGAGGGGAGACCTGATCGAAGTGTATAAGTGGAAGATAGGTATTAATAAAGGGGATATTAATAAGGTCCTGAGGATGTCTCTCCAAGAGAGAACCCGCAGTAATGGATTTAAATTAGATAAGTTTAGATTTAGAAAGGACATAGGAAAGTATTGGTTTGGAAATAGGGTAGTTGATGAGTGGAACAGTCTACCTAGTTGGGTTATTGAGGCTGGGACTTTGGGTAGTTTCAAATCTAGGTTGGATAAGTACATGAGTGGGAGGGGTTGGATTTGAGAGGGACTTTCACATCAGAGCTTATTTCTTGGGTGGCATTGAAAATTGGGTTGGGCAAATGTTTTGTTAGTGGGATGAATTGTAAAGGACTTGCCTAGTATGGGCCAGCAGGCCTCCTGCAGTGTTCCTCCTTTCTTATGTTCTTATCAAGGGGTACACCTTGACACTAGTAAAATGCTTTTGGTCCAGGGAATTGGAGCTGCCCTGTATTTATTCACATAAAACCCGAGTACCCCTACCTCTACACGTTATTCCCCAGACACCTACCCATGAATACTGTGTAATAATAATATTTTTTATTAACACATCAGTTGTTTCCCACCAAAGCAGGGCAACTCAAAAAAGAAGAAACACTTTTATTATCATTCACTCCATCACTGTCTTGCCAGAAGCGTGCCCACACTACAGTTAAAAAAAATAATAATAATGTGCTCTTGTTCTTTGGTGTTTTTCCACAGGCACCAGATCTTAAAGAAAGTGACGGAGAAAGAAGGATACATCAAGACTTTACCGCCACACCACCAGTCATTTCTGGAGTCCTACAAGAGTCACCTGGACAAGCAAAGAGTCTGCATTGAACATAATGCAGAGATTATCAAATTAATAATTAAGGACGTGGAAAATATGTTTGAGAATGTTCAACATGACCCTCTGGTAGGGAATTATAATTCATGCGTATTGTAATAAAGTTGGTAGAATTACCGACAATATGTAAAGTAAAAGGACACAAGTGCAACTAATGTGACATTTAATTGTGGCAACGTTTCGCTCTCCAGGAGCTTTATCAAGCCATTACAAACAATACATGGACACAGAGGGTATATAAAGGCTCAGAGTGGTAGTAGTAGTAGTAGTGACAAAAGTAATACAATATGGTAGAGTAATTAATTTGTACATGAGTAAAAGGATATAAAAGCTATTACTTGGGTAACATAAAAATAGGTTGGACAAATATACATGTAGACTGGAAAGAGGCAGCTTGTTTCAGTGTTCACTCTCTGTGCTTTGTGTAGTATAACAGGAGAGACTATGTGATGGCAGGGTTTACTGTTTTCAGGAGGATTCTTGCTAAGACTTCGGAGATGGTGAAGCTGCCGTTGTTTTGTTTAATTGTATTCGAAACAGCGATCAGTGCTGATTCGAGGCACTTGCGTCTGCGGAAATTAGTTTCTTTGATCACTAATTGGGCGTCTCTGAATTTCATGAGATGATTGGTGGAATTTCGGTGTTGTACACAGGCATTGTTCAAGTTATCGTTCCTACATGCGTAAATGTGTTCATTGAGGCGGGTGTCGAGGTTTCTTGCTGTTTCACCTACGTAAATCTTGTCACAGCCTCCACAGGGTATAATGTAAACTCCTGCATTGACTGGCTCGTGGTGCTTGGATTTTGTCCTGGTTAGATCCTTTATTGAAGTGCTAGAAGCGATGGCGACTCTGGTGTTAGCTTGTGAAAGTACTTTTGAGACATTCAGTGCAACCTGGCTGTTGGGAAGAATTATAACTTTGTTGGGAGTGGTGTTGATGCGTGGAGAATTGATGATCTGAAGAGCTCTTTTCTTGCAGTCTTTGATGAAAAAAGAAGGAAAATGTAACTCAGTGAATGTTTGGTGAATGTATGTACTGTACATTCCTCGTCAAGAAACTCAGGACTACAAATTCGGTATGCTCTTAGGAAAAACCCGATGATGATGCCTCTTTTGGTCTTGGTATCTTGACTGGAATAGAAGTGTGTGAGATCATTTTTATTGATGGGTTTCCGATAAACTTGAAATCTTAGGTTGTTGTCTACTTTGTGAATGAGGACATCGAGGAAAGGTAGCTTGTCATTGGACTCTTCTTCTAGTGTAAACTGGATCGCCGGTTCAACTGCGTTGAGCCTTGCCTGAAGATCCCGTACATCAAAACGTGTGGGAGTTATTACGAGGACGTCGTCCACGTAATGTAACCAAGTGATGCTTGAAGGGATGATGTTGGCAAAGTGTTCGGACTCTAGGTGTTCCATGTATAAGTTGGCTAGGACGGCACTGATGGGGGACCCCATTCCCATGCCGTAGGTTTGTTTGTAGAGCTTGTTATTGAAAGTAAAACAGTTGAAATTAACACAGAGTTCATGAACCCATCAGCACTCAACAGTGGGAGATGCTCATCAAAGATTTTCTATACAAAACCAAACAAATACTCAAATGCACTAGAGAAGAGAAGAAACTTCTGCACTTGTTACCAAGCAACCCTAAACCAGCACACATGTATGGTTTACCCAAGACCCATAAACACAATATTCCTCTCAGACCAATCACGTCAGGAATAGGCAGTGCTCCACACAAACTAGCCGGAGTTCTTGCCAAACATCTTTCCTGCCTTCTGGGGACCATCAGCCCCGCTCATCTTAAACACTCAGGCGACATTCTCAACTGCATCCGTAACCTCTCCATCCGTAACAAGAAACTAAGCAGTTTGGATGTGACTTCCCTCTTCAGAAAAGTACCTACCAAAAAAGCCATCGAGGTTCTACGACGTAAAGTCAATCAGGACCTTAATCTTCCTTTACCTCCCGGAGATTTTGTTGACTTGATTGAACTCTGTGTTAATTTCAACTGTTTTTCTTTCAATAACAAGCTCTACAAACAAACCTACGGCATGGGAATGGGGTCCCCCATCAGTGCCGTCCTAGCCAACTTATACATGGAACACCTAGAGTCCGAACACTTCGCCAACATCATCCCTTCAAGCGTCACTTGGTTACGTTACGTGGACAACGTCCTCATAATAACTCCCAAACGTTTTGATGTACGGGATCTTCAGGCAAGGCTCAACGCAGTTGAACCAGCGATCCAGTTTACACTAGAAGAAGAGTCCAATGACAAGCTACCTTTCCTCGACGTCCTCATTCACAAAGTAGACAACAACCAATAAAAATGATCTCACACACTTCTATTCCAGTCAAGATATCAAGACCAAAAGAGGCATCATCATCGGGTTTTTCCTAAGAGCATACCGAATTTGTAGTCCTGAGTTTCTTGACGAGGAATGTACAGTACATACATTCACCAAACATTCACTGAGTTACATTTTCCTTCTTTTTTCATCAAAGACTGCAAGAAAAGAGCTCTTCAGATCATTAATTCTCCACGCATCAACACCACTCCCAACAAAGTTATAAATCTTCCCAACAGCCAGGTTGCACTGAACATCTCAAAAGTACTTTCACAAGCTAACACCAGAGTCGCCATCGCTTCTAGCACTTCAATAAAGAATCTAACCAGGACAAAATCCAAACACCATGAACCAGTCAATGCAGGAGTTTACACTATACCCTGTGGAGGCTGTGACAAGATTTACATAGGTGAAACAGCAAGAAACCTCGACACCTGCCTCAATGAACACATTTACGCATGTAGGAACGATAACTTGAACAACGCCTGTGTACAACACCGAAATTCCACCAATCATCTCATGAAATTCAGAGACACCCAATTAGTGATCAAAGAAACTAATTTCCGCAGATGCAAGTGCCTCGAATCAGCACTGATCGCTGTTTCGAATACAATTAAACAAAACAACAGCAGCTTCACCATCTCCGAAGTCTTAGCAAGAATCCTCCTGAAAACAGTAAACCCTGCCATCACATAGTCTCTCCTGTTATACTACACAAAGCACATTACAGAGAGTGAACACTGAAACAAGCTGCCTCTTTCCAGTCTACATGTATATTTGTCCAACCTATTTTTATGTTACCCAAGTAATAGCTTTTATATCCTTATACTCATGTACGAATTAATTGCTGTACCATATTGTATTACTTTTGTCACTACTACTACTACTACCACTAGTGAACATCAAAATGGTACCTCACTAGTATTGCACCTCACTCTGAGCCTTTATATACCCTCTGTATCAATGTATTGTTTGTAATGGCTTGATAAAGCTCCTGGAGAGCGAAACGTTGCCACAATTAAATCTCACATTAGTTGCACTTGTGTCCTTTTACTTTACATGCGTATTGTGTTTTGTTGTTTGAGGATCGACTTTAAAAGTTAGGTATGGAAAGGAAATTTTAATAGTGCACAATGTACATAATGAAAAAATTAATTTCTTAGGTAAGTTTATTTAGGCACAGGTACACATTAGTACAATTATCATACATAGTGTAACTCACCCACCAGAATAACCAAAAAAGTCAGTGACTTATTTCCATTGGGATCTTAGATTAAGTTAGGTAAAATAAGACATTGTAGTTGGGGACAGTAAGAGGCCAAAAAATTAAAAGATGGGAAAGTCTTTCTTCACAAGACTCTGTGTTACATGTTGATAAGTAAATATATGCAAATAGTTTAGAGTTTAGCATGTGCAATAATATGCAAATACATAGTGGGTGTCTCTAAATATTGTCTGATCTTTCTATATTTTGCATGTGTACTACACAGGAGGACCTCACTTATACAGCAGGTTGGGTTCTGGGCTACTGATGTGAAGTGAAAAATTGCTTTATAGTGAAATAGTCTTTTTTCATTTTCAGATGCATATGAAAGCCTGATAAAATGTTTACACTATCATATATTAAGTGAACAATAGAGCTAGACACAAAAAATACATATACTGTACAGTACACACATTGCAAAATGCTGTAAAATGAAGTGCTGTAAATTGGGGCCTGGTTGCACTTATATCTAAACTTATATGAACAGTCATACCTGCCAACCAAGGTGACAGTTTACTTGACAAAATTTTGGTTAGGATAGGCATAGTAATTTTGATAAAGAACAGCACTTAAAAATTTGGACCCTGGGGGAAACTGGCAGTTAAACTTCTGACTCAGTACCTGTACAGACCTCAAGGAAACTTGTAGGGGCAATTTGTTATTGGAATCTGGTTGTTTACACTCATACAGATTATTTTACCTTTGTGTGATAGTAGTGTATATATATTTTTTTGTTGTGCTTATTTGTATGCTTGGTTTATACAGTGGACCCCCGGTTTACGATATTATTTCATTCCAGAAGTATGTTCAGGTGCCAGTACTGAACGAATTTGTTCCCATAAGGAATATTGTGAAGTAGATTAGTCCATTTCAGACCCCTAAATATACACATATAAACGCACTTACATAAATACACTTACATAATTGGTCGCACTGGGAGGTGATCGTAAAGCGGCGGTCCACTGTATTTTTGATAGTTTCACTTTGTGTTTATGTGTGTAACTGTATGTGCTTTTTCTTACTAAGGATGCTGATTGATTTCATAGATCAGACCCTTCATTGAGGTGCCTTTATGCTGAAGGTCTCTTGATCTAAGGAATTTTCTGATCCTTCCCTTCCTCAGATCATATCTGATTTTTGTCCATTTCACAGGCACTGTATGACCCTTATGGGTTAGTGGTTCCTCATGAATATAATATTAATCATAGGTCTGAGCAGTGTGTAAATCTTACCTTGTATTTCTCTGGCCACATGCACATTCTTCTATGTCAGAAAATGCTTCAGATTGCTCTGAATTGTTGAAATATTCAATGAAATTTCTTTTTAGCACATTTCTTAGTTTTCTAATATATTTCATGGGGAAGTGGAACAGAATTCTTCCTCCGTAAGCCATGCGTGTCGTAAGAGGCGACTGAAATGCCGGGAACAAGGGGCTAGAAACCCCTTCTCCTGTATATATTACTAAATTTGAAAGGAGAAACTTTCGTTTTTCCTTATGGGCCACCCCACCTCGGTGGGATACGGCTGGTACGTTGAAAGAAAAGATTTCATATTTTTTAAAAAATCATATGAAAAGGAGGTGGAAGGTAGAGTACCTACACTCTGAAAGAATCAGGGAAAGTTATAATTTGGAACGTAATTTGGAGTTTGGGATATTGGCAGTTTGGAGAGACATCTAAACTGTTGTACCTGAGTGCCTCTGCAAAGACTGATTATGTATGAGTGATAGTAAAAGTGTTGAATGATGATGAAAGTTTTTTCTTTCTTTTTTGGTTTTTCTTTCTTCTTGGGTCACCCTGCCTCGGTGGGAAACAGCCGACATGTTAAAAAAAAAAAATTGAACTGTGATATCCTTGCATATCTGACAAGACAGCTATTGAGTAAGTGATTGTGAATGTGATTCCTTCTTTTGCTCACTGCTTCCTTTGTACGAGATGGCTCATGTTGTAAAATAATCATTAATACTGTATAGTAAGAGTAACAGAATCAGGACTAATGAAATCATAATAACATGATTGCAAACAAACCACAGAATGGGTGGGGTTTCAACCCATGGCTTGGAGTGTACGACTCACTCACCATGAGTTTGAACCCCACTCATTCAGGACTCTGTGGTATACACTGAGGTGTAGTACAAGAGTGTGTAAAGAACAAGGGTTGTCGTCAACATGTAGTGTACAATATATAAAAGAAGGGAATAAACATGAAGAGATAGATGCAAAATAACCCCAGTGAAAAAAAAAATGGAATCACAGAAGCACTTGGAATTTCACTATTTTTCACTGTGGTTATTTTTGCATATTATATTGCCTGTTTACTGTAATCTTATTGTATTAAAAGGTAGACAAGAGCCGATTATAAAAAAAACAGAATGGAAACAATGAACCGTGAAACTAAAAGAGTATAATTAAATGTAACAGTGTTTTGTATAATGCTATTAATATTTGTATTTATATTTACAGAATACAGAAGATGAGCTTGGAAATAATTTGTTGGCCCCTGACATTGAGAAGGTTCAGTCAACCATCAGGCAAATTGTACGTGATTGGTCATCGTCAGGAGAACATGAGAGAAGCCAGTGTTATGGGCCAATCATTAATCAGATTGAGCTTCTCTTTCCCCAAGATCAAGTGTTTGTATATTTTATATTTTCTTCAAGTTCAAGCTTTGCATAAGTAAATGATCTTGTAATGTAAGCAGGTGTCAGGTACTGGGTTTGGGTTTCTAGCAGTACAGTGGACCCCCGGCTTACGATATTATTTCAATCCAGAAGTATGTTCAGGTGCCATTACTGAACGAATTTGGTCCCATAAGGAATATTGTGAATTAGATTAGTCCATTTCAGACCCCCAAACTTACACTTACATAAATACACTTACATACGTAATTGGTTGCATTGGGAGCTGATCGTAAAGCGGGGGTCCACTGTACTAAGTAAGTCCTTATATGCCTGTTTGGGTTTGATAGAAGTGAGTTTCAGTTTTTGTGCTTCCCTGTTAAGTTGTGACTGAATGACTGTTTTTGGAGAGAGAAATATGGTATTGAGTGTTGTGTGATAGAATAAAAAATGTCCTACATTCCACCATGCTTTTAAAATACAGCCTCTCCTCACTTAGCAACGGACTCGTTTACCATCGACTCGGACTTATGATGGGCTCTTTGACCAGTATGCATACCTAAACAATGTGTATTAGAGCTGATTTCCTCTATTCTGTTTATTACAACATATAGTACACTACCATATAAACATTTAAAAATATAGTACCAGAAATGTTATAAATGGTGCAAAGGTGACATTAAAACAGTATCATAGATGGTTGACACAAACCACTACCATTATAGTATGCTCCTTGCTAAGCGACGAATTTGTTTACCAACGTGATCTTAGGAATGGAACTATATCGTTAAGTGAGGAGAGGCTGTACTAAGTAATTCCCTATTTCCCTATTTGGGTTTGATAGAAGTGAGCTTCAGTTTTGGTGTTTCCTTGTTAAGTCGTAACTGTATGACTGTTTTTGGAGAGAGAAATATGGTACTGAATGTTGTGTGATAGAATAAAAAATGTCCTACATTCCACCATGCTTTTAAAATACTAAAATTTATAAAATACAGCGGACCCCCGGTTAACGATATTTTTTCATTCCAGAAGTATGTTCAGGTGCCAGTACTGACCAAATTTGTTCCCATAAGGAATATTGTGAAGTAGATTAGTCCATTTCAGACCCCCAAACATACACGTACAAACGCACTTACATAAATACACTTACATAATCGGTTGCATTGGGAGGTGATCGTTAAGCGGGGGTCCACTGTATTAAAATTTATAAAATACTTGAAATAGTGGAAATTGATACATACATGTCCCTTCAACTATAGGAAGCTTTCATGCTGATAAAGGCCTCCTAACATTATTCCTAATTACCTCCCATTTCCCCAGGGCTGTATGACCCATATGGGTTTAGTGCTTCCCCCTTCCAGAATATAATAAGTACAGGTGTTCCTCGACTTACAATGGGGTTACATCCGATGAACCCATCGTAAGTTGAAAATATTGTAAATAAGTAAATGAATAGCTATTGTCACTGAATAAGTAAATAAACAAATAATTACTGCAACTAACTAAATACCAGCATTGAAAAGTAAATAAATGAATGCAAGTTTATCCTGTCAATCAATGTACAGTATTGTACAGTACAAAAATAAAGTTTGCTGCTCGTTGAATGTACATTGCTATCACACTATCGTAAAATAAAAATATCATAATTTGAACCATCGTAAAGAGAGGAACATCTCTATCCATTAATGTGAATTTATGTATTTGTTTATTTGAACTCAGGTGTGCCCAGGACATCAATATACTTGTGCCTGGCGCTGGGCTTGGTCGCTTGGCGTATGAACTTGCAAGACGAGGCTATGCTTGCCAAGGAAATGAATTCAGTCTATTTATGCTCTTCGCCTCAAACTTCGTCCTTAACAAGTGAGTGAGTCATGCATATACGTACAGGGAGATCCTGATCCCTTACAAATACCAAAGTTGTGATTATGATGATTTGCACTTTAGAACCAAGTCAAAAAACATAATATTGAGATAATAATTGTGTTGTGAATGTTAACATATGTGACACTTGATTGTCCTTTGCACTATAATTTTATATTTAATGGTATGCTTAGTAATATAAACAATTTACTTGTGAGTTTGGTATTTCCTATAATGATCCTAGATAGAAACTGTTTGAATAAGACAAGTTACAATGTTATCCTGGTCACAAACATTTCTTTCCTTACCTGATTTTGTAATTTATCGAGTCTTTTTTTTTTTTATATTTTATTTAGAACAATACAATACAAGAGATAGATAAAGACAAAAACAGGTCTTACACAGAATAAATCATTAACAACCACACAAACATGAACTTGAGATAACACAAATATCCCTCCTCACCCATACATGAAAACCCCTACACCAGTCACTGTTAGTTCATCAGCCGTTATGCATGAAAGGAAATTCTATACGCAAGCAGTAGAGGATGGCTCAAATCACAGAATGAGTGGGGATTGAACCTCATGTAGCCAACTGGCTGAGTAGCTCACGCACTGGCCTGGAATTTTAGGACTCGCTCGTCGTGGGTTCAAACACCACCCGTTCCGTTTGTTTGTAATCGTGTTGTTATGATTTCATGAGTTGGGATGACTCATCTTTGAAGCACCTGAGTTAAAATATCTGCATATGAAATAATATATAAAAAATTAATAGTTTTATGAATCCTCAATACAATTATTAACATGTGTGACATATAACCGTTGTGTTAAATAACAAAAAGGCAATACACAAATAACCCACACATAGGAGAGGGGAGCTTATGACAACGTTTCAGTGTGACTTTGTAAATGGTCCAAGTCAAACTGAAACATCGTCATAAGCTGCCCTCTCCTATGTGTGGGTTATTTGTGTATTGAACTATTGTGTTCGATGGGACAATAGGCTCCTGGTTACACGAAAAAACTGCTTATGAGTTGAAACGACACAAATGCAACTCATTCATTAGTTGGTGACCCCCAACCTAGTTACCCCACACATACCCTGGTGACCCCCAACCTACCTACCCCACACATACCCTGGTGACCCCCAACCTACCTACCCTACACATACCTTGGTGACCCCCCTAACCTACCTACCCCACACATACCTTGGTGACCCCCCTAACCTACCTACCCCACACATATCTTGGTGACCCCCCTAACCTACCTACCCCACACATACCTTGGTGACCCCCAACCTACCTACCCCACACATACCCTGGTGACCCCCAACCTACCTACCCCACACATACCCTGGTGACCCCCAACCTACCTACACCACACATACCCTGGTGACCCCCAACCTACCTACCCCACACATACCCTGGTGACAACCCAACCTACCTACCCCACACATACCTTGGTGACCCCCGAACCTAACTCTCTCACATGTACCCTGGTGACCCCCCAACCTAGCTACCCCACACATACCTTGGTGACCCCTGAACCTAACTCTCCCACACATACCCTGGTGACCCCCAACCCACCTACCCCACACATACCCTGGTGACCCCCAACCTACCTACCCCACACATACCCTGGTGACCCCCCAACCTACCTACCCCACACATACCCTGGTGACCCCCAACCTACCTACCCCTCACATACCTTGGTGACCCCCGAACCTAACTCCCACACGTTCCCTGGTGACCCCCAACCTAGCTACCCCACACATGTAAAGTAAAAGGACACAAGTGCAACTAATGTGACATTTATTGTGGCAACGTTTCGCTCTCCAGGAGCTTTATCAAGCCATTACAAACAATACATGGACACAGAGGGTATATAAAGGCTCAGAGTGAGGTGAATACTAGTGAGGTACCATTTCGATGTTCACTAGTGGTAGTAGTAGTAGTAGTAGTAGTGGTAGTGACAAAAGTAATACAATATGGTAGAGCAATTAATTCGTACATGAGTAAAAGGATATAAAAGCTATTACTTGGGTAACATAAAAATAGGTTGGACAAGTATAAACTGGAATGAGGCAGCTTGTTTCAGTGTTCACTCTCTGTGCTTTGTGTAGTATAACAGGAGAGACTATGTGATGGCAGGGTTTACTGTTTTCAGGAGGATTCTTGCTAAGACTTCGGAGATGGTGAAGCTGCCGTTGTTTTGTTTAATTGTATTCGAAACAGCGATCAGTGCTGATTCAAGGCACTTGCGTGTGCGGAAATTAGTTTCTTTTATCACTAATTGGGCGTCTCTGAATTTCATAAGATGATTGGTGGAATTTCGGTGTTGTACACAGGCGTTGTTTAAGTTGTCGTTCCTGCATGCGTATATGTGTTCATTGAGGCGGGTGTCGAGGTTTCTTGCTGTTTCACCTACGTAGATCTTGTCACAGCCTCCACAGGGTATAGTGTAAACTCCTGCATTGACTGGTTCGTGGTGATTGGGTTTTGTCCTGGTTAGATCCTTTATTGAAGTGGTAGAAGCGATGGCGACTCTGGTGTTAGCTTGTGAAAGTACTTTTGAGACGTTTAGTGCAACCTGGCTGTTGGGAAGAATTATAACTTTGTTGGGAGCGTTGTTGATGCGTGGAGAATTGATGATCTGAAGAGCTCTTTTCTTGCAGTCTTTGATGAAAAAAGAAGGAAATTGTAACTCAGTGAATGTTTGGTGAATGTAAGTACATTCTTCGTCAAGAAACTCAGGACTACAAATTCGGTATGCTCTTAGGAAAAACCCGATGATGATGCCTCTTTTGGTCTTGGTATCTTGACTGGAATAGAAGTGTGTGAGCGGGGCTGATGGTCCCCAGAAGGCAGACCAATCACGTCAGGAATAGGCAGTGCTCCACACAAACTAGCCGGAGTTCTTGCCAAACATCTTTCCTGCCTTCTGGGGACCATCAGCCCCGCTCATCTTAAACACTCAGGCGACCTTCTCAACCGCATCCGTAACCTCTCCATCCGTAACAAGAAACTAAGCAGTTTGGATGTGACTTCCCTCTTCACAAAAGTACCTACCAAAAAAGCCATCGAGGTTCTACGACGTAAAGTCAACCAGGACCTTAATCTTCCTTTACCTCCTGGAGATTTTGTTGACTTGATTGAACTCTGTGTTAACTTCAACTGTTTTTCCTTCAATAACAAGCTCTACAAACAAACCTACGGCATGGGAATGGGGTCCCCAATAAGTGCCGTCCTAGCCAACTTATACATGGAACACCTAGAGTCCGAACACTTCGCCAACATCATCCCTTCAAGCGTCACTTGGTTACGTTACGTGGACGATGTCCTCGTAATAACTCCAAAACGTTTTGATGTACGGGATCTTCAGGCAAGGCTCAACGCAGTTGAACCAGCGATTCAGTTTACACTAGAAGAAGAGTCCAATGACAAGCTACCTTTCCTCGACGTCCTCATTCACAAAGTAGACAACAACCTAAGATTTCAAGTTTATCGGAAACCCACCAATAAAAATGATCTCACACACTTCTATTCCAGTCAAGATACCAAGACCAAAAGAGGCATCATCATCGGGTTTTTCCTAAGAGCATACCGAATTTGTAGTCCTGAGTTTCTTGACGAAGAATGTACTTACATTCACCAAACATTCACTGAGTTACAATTTCCTTCTTTTTTCATCAAAGACTGCAAGAAAAGAGCTCTTCAGATCATCAATTCTCCACGCATCAACAACGCTCCCAACAAAGTTATAATTCTTCCCAACAGCCAGGTTGCACTAAACGTCTCAAAAGTACTTTCACAAGCTAACACCAGAGTCGCCATCGCTTCTACCACTTCAATAAAGGATCTAACCAGGACAAAACCCAATCACCACGAACCAGTCAATGCAGGAGTTTACACTATACCCTGTGGAGGCTGTGACAAGATCTACGTAGGTGAAACAGCAAGAAACCTCGACACCCGCCTCAATGAACACATATACGCATGCAGGAACGACAACTTAAACAACGCCTGTGTACAACACCGAAATTCCACCAATCATCTTATGAAATTCAGAGACGCCCAATTAGTGATAAAAGAAACTAATTTCCGCACACGCAAGTGCCTTGAATCAGCACTGATCGCTGTTTCGAATACAATTAAACAAAACAACGGCAGCTTCACCATCTCCGAAGTCTTAGCAAGAATCCTCCTGAAAACAGTAAACCCTGCCATCACATAGTCTCTCCTGTTATACTACACAAAGCACAGAGAGTGAACACTGAAACAAGCTGCCTCATTCCAGTTTATATTTGTCCAACCTATTTTTATGTTACCCAAGTAATAGCTTTTATATCCTTTTACTCATGTACGAATTAATTGCTCTACCATATTGTATTACTTTTGTCACTACCACTACTACTACTACTACTACTACCACTAGTGAACATCGAAATGGTACCTCACTAGTATTCACCTCACTCTGAGCCTTTATATACCCTCTGTGTCCATGTATTGTTTGTAATGGCTTGATAAAGCTCCTGGAGAGCGAAACGTTGCCACAATAAATGTCATATTAGTTGCACTTGTGTCCTTTTACTTTACATATTGTCGGTAATTCTACCAACTTTATTACTACCCCACACATGTTGTCATGCCTAGGATACGTGGTGCAGTCTTGGTATGACATGGTGGACTAATCAGAGTGATCTAAGCACATATTACTTGTATTAATGATCTGTGCTTCGATGTATACTTGCTTTTTCTAGTGCTATGCCTTTTCTAGTGCTGTGGCTTTTCTAGTGCTATGCCTTTTCTAGTGCTATGGCTTTGATGCTAGTGAAGGACTCTATCCAAGAAAGTGGAGCTATCACACCCTTCTTTGAATCAAACATGATTACTTCACATTCCCAGGTACTGTATGACCCTTATGTGTTTAGCACTTCTTAATAAATATAATTATTTACATTGTAGGTGTCGTGGGTTGAACAGTTTGCGGGTGTACCCTTGGGTTCACTCGGGCAGCAACACACTGCTTAACTCTGACCAGTTGCGTGCAGTTACCTTTCCTGATGTGGACCCGTCTGATCTTCCACCACGGTCACAATTTACAATGGCTGCTGGAGATTTTTTAGAGGTAAGAACAATTTCAATTAGTCCCAGGAGTGAGTGGTGAGGCTCAGGTCATGTGGGTACTCCCCGACTTACAATGGCTCAGTGTACGATATTTCAACTTTACAACGATACAAAAGCAATTACTTTGGAGATGAAACTTAAGATAATTACCTAGCATGAAGGTGGCAAATCCATAACTTATATTCATTTATTTACTTTTCAATACTGATATTTACTGTGTTACAGTAATTATTTGTTCATTTATTAACTCAGTGACAGTAGTTATTTATTTACGTATTTATTTAGCATATCCGTATTCATATTCAACAGGACAGGTTTGTCACAATATAACCCATTGCAAGTCAAGGAGCACCTGTAGAATGAATGCAAATGTGGAGGCTGAGGAAAGTAGCATAAACAAAGCAAAAAATATTAACTGTGTGCAGATGCAAGTGTTGTAAGACTGCATGAAGAAATTGTATGAACAGTTAACCTGTTATCTCTTAATAGATCCATTGATGATCATTAGAACCCATGGCAAGTGAGTCCAAAAACTCACAAGTCAGTGCATTAACCACTGGGTCAGTTGGCTCTAATAAGACTCATCCAACTAGGTATATTTCTGTACACCATTAGGAAGTTAGCATGGGCCACCACTGTGACCACAAATGCTAGTTTTTACAGATGAATCTCACACCATGACTGCGGTGAACTCTAGCTCAAGTTCCCTCAAAGCATTACAGTGGGTGATTGAAAAATCTGGTGAGAATGTTGCATTACAGTGGGTGATTGAAAAATCTGGTGAGAATGTTGCATTACAGTGGGTGATTGAAAATCTGATGAGAATGTTGTATGACAGTGGGTGATCTTTGCATGATGGTTGCACATACAGCTGTTTCAAGTTTTCTTGTATATTCCAGATTTACACTGAAGACGGCGTCTGGGATTGTGTTGCTACGTGTTTCTTCATTGACTGTGCAAATAATATTGTGGCTTTTATTGAAACAATATACAAAATTTTAAAACCCGGTAAGTAATTTCAAAGGTGAGAGTAGTATTTAAATGTTTTCTAATTACCTTCAAAGCAGAGAGTGGAATTTGAATGGTGTAAGTCACTAAATTTAAATTAACTAATACCTTTTACTGGACTTAAAGTAAAATAGCCACAGAATTAGTATTTACATAACCATCCACATCCTTTCTGATACTGAACAAAATTAGATAGGCACATAAATATCTTCTAGAAAGGTGCCTTAATGCTGGTAAAGGGCTCTGGTTCTTAAGGAACTGGAGCTACCCACTCCTTCCTTGGATCAAACCTGAATAAGAACATAAGAAAGGAGGAACACTGCAGCAGGCCTATTGGCCCATACTAGGCAGGTCCTTTACAATTCATCCCACTAACAAAACATTTGCCCAACCCAATTTTCAATGCTACCCAAGAAATAAGCTCTGATGTGCAAGTCCCATATAGGTAGTAGGTTGGTAGACAGCAACCGCCCAGGGAGGTACTACCGTCCTGCCAAGTGAGTGTAAAACGAAAGCCTGTAATTGTTTTACATGATGGTAGGATTGCTGGTGTCCTTTTTTCTGTCTCATGAACATGCAAGATTTCAGGTACGTCTTGCTACTTCTACTTACACTTAGGTCACACTACACATACATGTACAAGCACATATATACACACCCCTCTGGGTTTTCTTCTATTTTCTTTCTAGTTCTTATTCTTGTTTATTTCCTCTTATCTCCATGGGGAAGTGGAACAGAATTCTTCCTCCGTAAGCCATGCGTGTTGTAAGAGGCAACTAAAATGCCGGGAGCAAGGGGCTAGTAACCTCTTCTCCTGTATATATTACTAAATGTAAAAGGAGAAACTTTCGTTTTTCCTTTTGGGCCACCCCGCCTCGGTGGGATACGGCCGGTGTGTTGAAAGAAGAAAGAAAAGTGCAAGTCCCACTCAAATCCAACCCCTCCCACTCATGTACTTATCCAACCTAAATTTTAAACTACCCAAATTCCTAGCCTCAATAACCCAACTAGGTAGACTGTTCCACTCATCAACTACCCTATTTCCAAACCAATACTTTCCTATGTCTTTTCTAAATCTAAACTTATCTAATTTAAATCCATTACTGCGGGTTCTCTCTTGGAGAGATATCCTCAAGACCTTATTAATATCCCCTTTATTAATACCTATCTTCCACTTATATACTTCGATCAGGTCTC
Source organism: Cherax quadricarinatus (assembly GCF_038502225.1). Lineage (NCBI taxonomy): Eukaryota > Metazoa > Arthropoda > Malacostraca > Decapoda > Parastacidae > Cherax > Cherax quadricarinatus. The sequence continues at coordinate 371,109 of NC_091366.1, read as the reverse complement.
CCCTCATTCTTCGTCTCACAAGTGAATGTAATTTAAGAGTCTTCAATCTTTCTTCATAAGGAAGATTTCTAATGCTATGTATTAATTTAGTCATCCTACGCTGAATGTTTTCTAACGAATTTATGTCCATATCTCTTTGTTCTTCTGGGTTCAACATTTTAGTATGACTGTAATACAGTACTATAAATTTAGTCTGAGTATTTTTTTAACATACTAGCAGTCTTCCACCAAGGTAGAGTGACCCGAAAACAAACGCTTTCATCGTCATTCACGTTATCACTGTCTTGCGAAAATCCCTCCTTAAGAGTGCAGGCACTGTACTTCCTACCACCAGCATTCAAGTCCAGCTAGCCAGTTTTCCTGAATCCCTTCACAAAATATTACCTTGCTCACACTTCAATAGCTTGTCAAGTCCCAAAAACCATTCATCTCCACTCACTCTTATCTAACACACTCACACATGTCTGATATGGGTAAATATTTCTTCTTCTTATGACCAGAGCTTTGGTAAGATGGGTAAGGAAGAAGGATGGGTAAGGATAGAAATATTGGAAAAGGGTGGGAGGGGGAAGAGAGGTAGGATATAAAAGGTAAGTGGCCCAACCACTTTGGTGTAATTTAAAAAGTGTATGTGAGATAAGATATTCTTGAAGGAGTATAATACTAACCCATCTGAGTCACATAGATATAACAGATATATAATATATTTCTTCAGGTGGATATTGGGTGAACCTAGGGCCACTTCTGTACCACTTTGCTGACCAGCCTGGCGAGCTGTCCATCGAGCCCAGCTACGAGGAAGTGAAACGTATTGTCCTGGGCATCGGCTTTAAAATTACAGTAAGTTTCTAACACATTGGTCATTTCTGGGAACCCTTTTGTGGCCTAGTTCCTAGGTCTTTTGTGTATCCATATTGTATTGAGAACTTTCAAAACAGGGGAAACAATGCCAGTTGTGACACTCTTCAAATCGCTAGTGATCCCTCACTTAGAATATTGCTCGGTGCTGACGGCCCCGTTCAGGGCAGGAGAAATATCGGAGCTGGAACAAATACAGAAATCGTTTATGGCTCACATTGAGCCAGTGAAGCACCTAAACTACTGGGAATGCCTGCAAGTCTTGAACATGTACTCATTGGAGCAGAGGAGAGAGAGGTACATGATAATATATACCTGGAAGGTACTCGAGGGCTTGGTCCCAAATCTGCACACTGCCATAACAACATACTGGAGTGAGAGATATAGGAGGAAGTGTAAAATAAACCCAGTGAGGAGCAGGGGTGCAGTGGGGACAATAAGGGAACACTGTATCAACATCCGGGGTCCCAGACTTTTCAACATCTTACCAGAAGATATCAGAAACATTGCTGGAACAAGTGTTGAAGCCTTCAAGAGGAAACTAGACAAGTATCTTCACCAGGTGCCAGATCATCCAGGCTGTGATGGATATGTGGGGCAGCAGGCCTCCAGCAACAACAGGCTGGTTAACCAGGCAAGCCTGGCTCATGGCCGGGCTCAGAGAGTAGATATACTCTCGAAATTCTTCAAAGGTATATCAAAGGTATATGCTCTTGCACTACCATTCACAGGATGGATAAGAGGCGCACAGTAAACTAGCCACTTGACAACAAATTTTGATCTTGGCCATTTCCAACAAAAGTCAGTGACCATTACTCATTCTATACAGTGGACCCTCGGTTATCGGCCATAATCCATTCCAGAAGGTTGGCCTAAAACCAAAATAATATTTCCCATAAGAATTAATGCAAATCCAATTAATCCGTTTCAGACGTCCAAAAATATTAGCAAAAAATACACTTTTTAAAGATTAACTATAGTTTTACATACAAAAAACTGAGTACATTCATTACTTACCTTAAAATATTTGTAGTCTTAATGTAGGGCGAGAGATGAGTAGTATTTATTTGTAGAAAGTTAGTGTAGGCAGCGGTAGATGTAGGTACAGTACATGTGTGTAGCCCACCCTGGGCCACACTACACAGAAATATTATTAACCATGTTCACTGAGTTTAATCGTTTCACATGCTGCAGTATTCTCTTAAGCTTCATTATTGTATCGCTCGTGCTAAATTGTTTCACTGAAGACAATTTCACACTGTACAGAACAGCTGTTGTTATTGTAGGCAAATTTCACAACATGAAGGCAGCCTTTAGATGCCATCATAAACAAAGGGAGAAGTAATGAATAATTCATGCCGAGAATTGTAAACAAATGCATATGATGGGCGTTTACTGGGCGAGATGCCAGATTCACAATTTTCACTAACACTGAATCAGAGAAAACATAATGTTTACTCTCCACCTGACTCTCCACTCGATATTTCACAGTTGTACTTAATAAATAATCACCAAAAACAATGGATTATAGTGAAATGTTTGGATGGATGAGCAGAAGCTTCCTCACTCGCCCAGAGACACAGCCACACTGACTCAGGAACGAGCAAGCTGCTGGGGGTGGACGCATCCAGTACGGCCGATAAGTGAAATAACAACCAATAACTGGAAGCCGAAAAGCCGGCCGCTAACCGAGTTGGCTGATAAGCGGAACGGCTGCTAACCGAGTTAGCTAATAAGCGGAACGGCTAATAACTGAGTTGGCCGATAACCAAGGGTCCACTGTATCCGTTTTTGTATTATAATGTGTGCACATCACCACAATATTCCTTAACTTAATAATGTTGCCAAATTATTTTTAAATTGCTAAGATTTAAAAAATAATATGCTGTTTTAACAGCTGTGAGTCAAAATTTTTAAACTTTCATTGAATAATAATTTATTAGTGAATAGAATAAAGTTCCTTTGTTTAGAGAAGTAATTACTGAGTTAGAAGTTATTTATTTATTAGTGGCTGTAGTATCAATTTGTATGAGGCTTCATTGTGGTGTTAAATTGATGACATGATCCAAGTTACCATTTTGACTTAACTTATTGGACACCTCTCCAGGTAAACCTACACACTTTTAAGTTATTAGAAATATGATACATTTCACTTGATATTCTTCAGTCATAAATACTGTGTATACTGTTGACTTATAACATTGAAAATGGTACAAAACACTAACAAGTTGATGATCAAGACACAAGTGCAACAGTTTGGTATCTTTAGTGGTAGACTTCATTAGTCTTCAAGATCTTCCACCTCACTTTTGACAATATTTAAGACTCCATTCTCAAGCTTCAGTTTCACATTGTTCCAGACGATGAAGCTGAACTCTTCTCCAGACTGAGGGACTGACCACCTCATACTATTTCTCTTAGGTTACATCATCTTTACCTTACCACTACTCCTGCTATCTATAATATGTTCTCCTCTGTATCTGACTGATGAAGTCTACCGTGTAGGTGAAATATTTCAACAATAAACGTTCTCAACTGTTGCATGTTCAACTGTATTGTTTTTATTTCTTACAGCCAGTTATTCTCATTTTTAACCTATATTCACTTTGCATGCATAAAAAAATATTTTATTCACACAGCCATTACAGTGGAACCTCAAATATCGAACTTAATCCGTTCCAGGAGTTAGTTCTAAATTCGAAAAGTCTGAAAAGCGAAGCAATATTTCCCATAAGAAATAATGGAAATACAATTAATCTGTTCCAGAAACCCAAAAATATTCACAAAAGAATACATTTTATAGAGATTAATTATAGTTTTACATACACACAACAAATATAGTGTTCAATTATGTATTAATAAATTTAAATAAACATATAAAATAACATTTTACTTACCTTTATTGAAGACTGGTGATGGCATCTGGAAGATAGGGAGGAGAAGAGAGGGAGTTGGGGTTAGTGTTTGGAAGGAGAATCCCCCTCCATGAGGACTTTAGGTATCAAAGCCCTCTCTGGGGTTACTTCCCTTCTCTGCCTTTTAATGCCACTAGGACCAGCTTGAGAGTCACTGGACCCCTGTCTCACAAAATAACTGTCCACAGTCCTCTGTTTCTGGTGCCTCTTTAAGATTTCCCTAAAATGGGACATGGTTCTGTCACTGAACTTGTTGCAAAGATGGCTTGTTTCAGCTTAGTCAGGGTGATACTTCTTCACAAACATTTGGACATCATTCCACTTGGACATCATTCCACTTCTGTGTTATTTCCTTCTTCTCATCTATGGTGTTTCTCACTTTCTTTACCACAGGGGTGCCACTAGCAAGTTTCTTTGGGCCCATTGTAGCTTATTTCACAGTCCCACAAGCACTAAACACAATGAAATAATCATAAAATGTTTGAATGAGAGCGTAGGTTAGTGTTCACTCAAGCATCAACAAAACCAGACTGGCTCACGACGCCTGCGTGGGGATGCAGACAGAGCGGGCTGCCGGACAGGTCCGGTACCCAGTGGTTCAAAAACAGGGACGAGTTCGATAAGAGGGACAAAGTTGGTTCGAAAAAAAGCGTTCTATTTTCGAAGAGTTCGATAAGTGATACGTTCGAAATTTGAGGTTCCACTGTATTATTTTATCAAGATGAAGAAATACAAAATACTATTTAAGCTTTTCCCCTCAAGGAAGGTTCCTTGATGTTGGTGAGGGGCTCTTGATTTAGGGAATTGGATCTGTGCTCCAGTTCCCCGAATTAAGCCTGAATGCCTTCCACATCCCCCCCCCCCAGGCGCTGTATAGTCCTCCGGGTTTAGCGCTTCCCCCTTGATTATAATAATAATACTATTTAAGCTTTAATTATCATAGTAGTAAAGACTGGGAGAGAAATGTAACCTTATTGAGTTAGCACTAACATGACCTCACAGAAGTGTGCAGACATTGGAGAAAATAACGTTTACACTTATGATGAATGGTTTTGAAAACCGACAAGTTGAAGAATTGAGACACTTATGCAACATGTTGCATAAGTGTCTCAATTCTTCAATATCTACATTTAACAGATTCAATGAATTTGTTGATAAGTACACATTACTGCTTTTCACTATGTAATTTACATATATAAAATGAGAAAACACACACATAACCCACACATTGGAGAAAGAAACTTATGTTTTGGACCACTTAGGACCATTAACTAAACACACTACATCATGGACCACCTAGGACCATTAACTAAACACACTACATCATGGACTACCTAGGACCATTAACTAAACACACTACATCATGGACCACCTAGGACCATTAACTAAACACACTATATCATGGACCACCTAGGACCATTAACTAAACACACTACATCATGGACTACCTAGGACCATTAACTAAACACACTACATCATGGACTACCTAGGACCATTAACTAAACACACTACATCATGGACTACCTAGGACCATTAACTAAACACACTACATCATGGACTATCTAGGACCATTAACTAAACACACTACATCATGGACCACCTAGGACCATTAACTAAACACACTACATCATGGACCACCTAGGACCATTAACTAAACACACTACATCATGGACTACCTAGGACCATTAACTAAACATACTACATCATGGACCACCTAGGACCATTAACTAAACACACTATATCATGGACCACCTAGGACCATTAATTAAACACACTACATCATGGACCACCTAGGACCATTAACTAAACACACTACATCATGGACCACCTAGGACCATTAACTAAACACACTACATCATGGACCACCTAGGACCATTAACTAAACACACTACATCATGGACTACCTAGGACCATTAACTAAACACACTACATCATGGACCACCTAGGACCATTAACTGAACACACTACATCATGGACCACCTAGGACCATTAACTAAACACACTGCATCATGGACCACCTAGGACCATTAAACACTCCATCACACCACCTAGGACCATTAACTGAACACACTACATCATGGACCACCTAGGACCATTAACTAAACACACTACATCATGGACCACCTAGGACCATTAAACACACTCCATCACACCACCTAGGACCATTAACTAAACACACTACATCATGGACCACCTAGGACCATTAAACACACTCCATCACACCACCTAGGACCATTAACTGAACAAACTACATCATGGACCACCTAGGACCATTAACCAAACACACTCCATCATGGACCACCTAGAACCATTAACTAAACACACTACATCATGGACTACCTAGGACCATTAACTAAACACACTACATCATGGACTACCTAGGACCATTAACTAAACACACTACATCATGGACCACTTAGGACCATTAACTAAACACACTACATCATGGACTACCTAGGACCATTAACTAAACACACTACATCATGGACTACCTAGGACCATTAACTAAACACACTACATCATGGACCACCTAGGACCATTAACTAAACACACTACATCATAGACCCCCTAGGACCACTAACTAAACACACTAACACATGAACAAAAGGGATCCAGTATACAGTGGTACCTCGAGTTACGAATTTAATTCATTCCAGAAGGCTGTTCAAGTACCAATACAGAACGAATTTGTTCCCATAAGGAATAATGTAAATTAGATTAGTCTATTTCAGACCCCCAAAAAATACGCTTACAAAAGTACAGTGGACCCCCGGTTTACGATCAGCTCCCAATGCGACCAATTATGTAAGTGTATTTATGTAAGTGCGTTTGTATGTGTATGTTTGGGGGTCTGAAATGGACTAATCGAATTCACAATATTCCTTATGGGAACAAATTCGGTCAGTACTGGCACCTGAACATACTTCTGGAGTGAAATAATATCATGGTATAAACCTTGGTAATAAATACCGACAAGTTGGTTTAGAAAGACACGTAAGCAAACACTATAACATATTTATTAGAAAACGTTTCGGTCCTGGAACCTTGATCACTTCTAACATGTTAGAAGTGATCAAGGTTCCAGGACCGAAACGTTTTCTAATAAATATGTTATAGTGTTTGCTTACGTGTCTTTCTAAACCAAATAATATCATAAACCAGGGGTCCACTGTACTTACAAAAATACACTTACATAATTGTTCAAGTTGGGAGCTGTTCAAAACTCAAGGTACCACTGTATGTACAAGAGAAGAGCAGGTTGTCATAAGTGTCTTATGTGCAGGTTATTTGTGTATTATTCCTGTCACAATATTGTACCTTGTTATTTTTTGTTAACTTGACAATGTATTTTGTTGCAGGTTGAGGAGATGGGCCACAGCACAGTGTACACACACAACGCACGGTCGATGCTCAACTATGAATACCAGAGCATCTTTTTCGTAGCTCAAAAACCATTTTGATAATACTTTGTGTTTCATAAAAACATTTTAAGTTTGATTAGACACGCTTTTGTCTAATTTTATGAAAATGATTACATTATTCTTTGTGTACTTTCTCAGTGAATTCTTCTGATGAATAATTTTAGAATTACATATGTAATAGTATAATTTAAAGTGATTTTCTATAGTAGTGCAGTTTATTCCTTCATCAACTTGGTTACCTTGATGATGAATTAACTGTCAACTCAAAACGCAGTTTGGAAATCTAAAGTATTTCTGCAATTATGGTAATGCAGAAGGAAGAAATCTATTTAGTATGTTTATTTAAAATTATTTAAAATGAATTTATGTTTTCCATGTACTGTACTACATTAGTACTATTGTGCAAAATTATCAATATACTATTAATATGTATTTAAAGTACTGTATCTTTTGGATTCCCAGTGGAGTTAAAATAGGTATGCTGTTACCCTTTAGATGGGGTTCCTAGATGTTGAAGTGCTCTTAATCCAAGGAGTTGGAACTCCCCTTCCTTTCCTTGGATTAAAGCTGATTACCTCCCTTACAGACTTAAGTGTTTCCCCCATGAATATAAAAATACTGTCAAAAAAAAATGCCTTAGAATTAGTGCAATTGGCTGACAGTTTGAGCTTAACAAACAGGCTGTGAAATGCCTTCCGACTTTATAAGTCTTACTAACAAGGTACAACAATTTGAGAAATCAACAAAGCCAATAATTCTGTGAGATATATAGCAATTTTGGGACCAATTTTACATAGGTTTTTGGTACCAGTTTTCATAAATTGTATTATCAGAGTGGATGCACTCTCAGTACTTTTGGTGCTATTGATGTCCTTTTGTTATCTGTCCAGGGGTTAAAAATGGACAGGAAGGGAAGGGACTTATTTCCAGTAATACTGTTCTTTATAATTATTCTACCCTAATTGCTATTATTATCCACTATTTACCTTATAAATTCTTGCCATCTTGTACAATTATGTTCATATCAACCTTTATTTCATTAACCTTCGGCTATCATCTAAAACTATTAATTTTGTTGTTTACAGCTGTAGAATTTAGGCAACCTAACTTTGAATTTTGTAGGTAATAAAATATAAAATAAAATACAGTAATTTAAAAAAGTTAAAAGTCATATATTTCTTGGTTTAATGTTCATATGTCTTCCCATTATATTAACCCACTCACACATCGTCTTTCCTATTGAAAATACAAGCCTTTCCCAGTGAGGATAAAGAGTTTTACACCATAAACCACTGCCATGTACTGTGTTTTCTGCTTTATAATGGATACTTGAGTGATGGGTAACCTAGAAAGTTTTTTGGTTTTGACTACTTAGTTTGATTATAGGCGCTGTGTGACTCATACAAATTTACCATGGTGCTTGCCCATGAATATAATAATTGAATAATTAGAAATAAATATTAGAATCAAATTATGTTTTAATGGCAGGAGTCAACTTAAAACAAAGTAAATAAGCTCTGAGTAGATAGCCTAACCTGATTTTCACAAACACCTATATATTTTTTTGTTAAGAGACTTGCTCCTGTACCAATTCTTGTCATATACTGACAATATACAAAAGGCCTTTTCATAAGTCAGGCTAAAACCATCTTAGCCATGGTAACCATGCACAGGGTGTGCCTTTGTGTCAGGAAAGAGCTTATGACCCTTAAGAATTTGATCTGTCCTCCATTTCTTGAATCAAGCTCGATTACCTTCCATTCCCCAGCCACTGTCTGATTTACAGGGATTACCACTTGCCTATGATTCTGATAATTAGATGCTGAGTTATACACACATAACCTGCACATAGCAGAGACTTACAATGATGTTTCAGTCCAACTTGACCATTAAACCCAAGGCAGCACACCAAGCAATTGTGGCATGATGCCCTTGTGGTCGCTGTGTTGTTTATATTTTTATATTGAGGTTGTGCTAGTATCACTGGAGCAAGAAGGAGGCATGAGGCAGTGGAGATGTCATGCTTGTGAGCAATGTGTGGAATGGAGAATAAAAAGTCACAATACCAAGAATGGAACAATACACAAATAACCCTATGTGAGGGTTATTTGTGTAATATGTGGAGTGAATATCATGCCGAGAATTTGGAGTGTAGAATTTAAAAGGCAGTGTGGGATAAGTCAGAGGGTGAGGAGGGGTTGTTGAGGTGGTTTGGACTCATAGAGGCTGGAGGGGGATGGGCTGACAGGGTCTGTAATTCTGGTGTGGAAGGTAGGAGGGGGCAGAGGTCATCTGAGGACCTCCTGGAGGGAAGTGAGTTAAGGGAACATCAGTTCCCCTGTTTTCTATTATGTTATTTTTCCCCTATAATCTACCTTGTCCTTAATAGGTTAAGGAAACTTTAAGGGGCACATCAGTTCCCCAGTTTTCTAATGTTATTTTTCCCCTATAATCTACCTTGTCCGTAATCACTATCGCATTTACTTTGTCTACTTTCGTAAGGTGAAGTCCAGGATCTTTCCTTAATTCATGGTATAACTTAACAAATCTTTGAGGACAATTGTTAAGTTATACCATAAATTAAGGAAAGATCCTGGACTTCACCTTACAAAAGCAGACAAAGGAAATGAGATAATTACAGACAAGGTAGATTATAAGGAAAAAATAAACATGATATTAGGAGAGAGGAAAACTCATGTGCCTCTCAAGTTTGAAAGACTTGTGTGAGCATCTTACATAGGAGTGAAAGGAAACAAGTGATTTTTAATGGACTTGCTGCTGCAGTATGAGCAAGTTAACTTTTATGAAGAGAGTCAGGAGGAAACTGGTTAGCCAGACAATAATGATTGAATGACTACTTGGCTTTGGTTCTGATCAGCTTACCTTGACAGATGGCCAGTGTTAAAAATAAATAAATAGTAAATAAATAAATAAAATGCACAAAAATGTGCTTACACAGACAAATATAGACATACATATGCCCCTCTGGCAAGACAGTGATAGTGTGAATGATGGTGAAAGTGTTCCTTTTTTGTGTCACCCTGCCTTGGTGGGAAACGGCCTAGGTCAGACATAAACTGTGATACACACAGAGTGGTACAGTCCCAGCACTGTACCACTCAACCAGATATACAATAGATTGATTTTACAAGCAGCACTTGTGTGATGTGGTAGTATCAGCAGCACCAACTATGACCCTACTGTCTTATCCCACAGTCTCACAAGTTTCATGGTACACTACAACTATTCTCATACCGCTCAAAGCCACATGGTCGGTAAACCCATAATAACTCATAATGAATAACAGTCAATTAACAGAGGCTTAAGCATTTGCCCATGTGCTGTATGACCTTTGTGGGTTTAGCACTTTGATTATAATAATTAAATAGAATAATTTTACAACCAACATTCTGTGATAACTGTAATAATGGCAACAAATGTTTTCCAAATGTCTCATCCCACAGCTCAGTAATTTTTCATGGAACATCTAGTTTCATCCTATAATAATAATAGCTGTATAGTCCTTGTGGCTTAGCGCTTCTTTTTGATTATAATAATAATAATATAATAATAATAACTATTATTATTATTATGAATATCATCTCAATGTAGTCCAAACTCAAGATAGTTGTAATAACGGTTGTCAGTGAATAAGCAGAATAGAGAGGGACTCAAACTGTTGGGGTGGCAATATAGTAGCAGCCTAATGGTGTGACCACTCAAGCTATACTGCTTACCAGGGGTGGCTCTATTATGAAACTAATGAAGCTTAACCTTCAGGGCCCCTTATACCAGAGGGACCCTGGAAGTGACTTTAGTCCACATTGCTTAAAATTTGGGGTTGTGAAGCGGCCCTTGTAACAGCTCAAGCTTCATGGTCCCAGAAATGTAGGTCTGCCACTGCTGCTTACAGTAGAATGCTATTACAAGCAGCCCCTCAAGGAAGGTTCCTTGATGTTGGTGAGGGGCTCTTGATTTAGGGAATTGGATCTGTGCTCCAGTTCCCCGAATTAAGCCTGAATGCCTTCCACATCCCCCCCCAGGCGCTGTATAATCCTCCGGGTTTAGCGCTTCCCCCTTGATTATAATAATAATATTACAAGCAGCACTCCTGTGATGCATCAGCATCACACACTGTGACCCAATTCTTTTATCTCAGTCCGAGATTCCAAAGACATTATTTCCACACCATACAGTGTACAAAGCTGGCTGACGTTTGTGCATGAAGAAGGCCCATGGTTATGTAGAGCGTTCCAGGCAAGCTTAAGCCTGACTCATGACTACAGTGCCATTATAAATTGATCACCGTTCTGGATTATTCGTTTTTTGCATGCCCTGAGGTAGAGGGAGCTGAGCTTATGAGATACAGGGATACATTTCTCGGTGTCTCAGGGACCACAGTGCATTATTGTATTTGGGAGGAAGAGCTAAACCTGTGGGGATCATACAGCACCTGGGGGACAGGTCTAACAAATGGGGAAACCAGGTCCAACAAAGGGGAAGCCAGGTCCAACAAAGGGGAAGCCAGGTCCAACAAAGGGGAAGCCAGGTCCAACAAAGGGGAGGCCAGGTCCAACAGGGGAAACCAGGTCCAACAAAGGGGAAGCCAGGTCCAACAAAGGGGAAGCCAGGTCCAACAAAGGGGAGGCCAGGTCCAACAGGGGAAACCAGGTCCAACAAAGGGGAAGCCAGGTCCAACAAAGGGGAGGCCAGGTCCAACAAAGGGGAAGCCAGGTCCAACAAAGGGGAAGCCAGGTCCAACAAAGGGGAAGCCAGGTCCAACAAAGGGGAAGCCAGGTACAACAAAGGGGAAGCCAGGTCCAACAAAGGGGAAGCCAGGTTCAACAAAGGGGAAGCCAGGTCCAACAAAGGGGAGGCCAGGTCCAACAAAGGGGAAGCCAGGTCCAACAAAGGGGAAGCGAGGTAGGATAGGTCCAATTAAAGAATCAAGAGCACCTCACTGCCATCAAGGAATCACACTTGATGGGAATACTTCAATAAAAACCTTATAAACGTAGGTGTAACAGATCATATTTGCTGGAACATTTTCTTTAATGTGTATATATATTACCCTGGGAAACACCCCAGGAAACACCCTGGGAAACACCCCAGGAAACACCCTGGGAAACACCCCAGGAAACACCCTGGGAAACACCCCAGGAAACACCCTGGGAAACACCCCAGGAAACACCCTGGGAAACACCCCAGGAAACACCCTGGGAAACACCCCAGGAAACACCCTGGGAAACACCCCAGGAAACACCCCAGGAAACACCCCAGGAAACACCCTGGGAAACACCCCAGGAAACACCCTGGGAAACACCCCAGGAAACACCCTGGGAAACACCCCAGGAAACACCATGGGAAACACCCCAGGAAACACCCTGGGAAACACCCCAGGAAACACCCTGGGAAACACCCCAGGAAACACCCTGGGAAACACCCCAGGAAACACCCTGGGAAACACCCCAGGAAACACCCTGGGAAACACCCCAGGAAACACCCTGGGAAACACCCCAGGAAACACCCCAGGAAACACCCCAGGAAACACCCTGGGAAACACCCCAGGAAACACCCTGGGAAACACCCCAGGAAACACCCTGGGAAACACCCCAGGAAACACCCTGGGAAACACCCCAGGAAACACCCTGGGAAACACCCCAGGAAACACCATGGGAAACACCCCAGGAAACACCCTGGGAAACACCCCAGGAAACACCCTGGGAAACACCCCAGGAAACACCCTGGGAAACACCCCAGGAAACACCCTGGGAAACACCCCAGGAAACACCCTGGGAAACACCCCAGGAAACACCCTGGGAAACACCCCAGGAAACACCATGGGAAACACCCCAGGAAACACCCTGGGAAACACCCCAGGAAACACCATGGGAAACACCCCAGGAAACACCCTGGGAAACACCCCAGGAAACACCCTGGGAAACACCCCAGGAAACACCATGGGAAACACCCCAGGAAACACCCTGGGAAACACCCCAGGAAACACCATGGGAAGCACCCCAGGAAACCCTGGGAAACACCCCAGGAAACACCCTGGGAAACACCCCAGGAAACACCATGGGAAGCACCCCAGGAAACACCATGGGAAGCACCCCAGGAAACACCCTGGGAAACACCCCAGGAAACACCCTGGGAAACACCCCAGGAAACACCCTGGGAAACACCCCAGGAAGCACCCCAGGAAACACCCCAGGAAACACCATGGGAAACACCCCAGGAAACACCCTGGGAAACACCCCAGGAAACACCATGGGAAACACCCCAGGAAACACCCTGGGAAACACCCCAGGAAACACCATGGGAAACACCCCAGGAAACACCCTGGGAAACACCCCAGGAAACACCATGGGAAGCACCCCAGGAAACACCATGGGAAGCACCCCAGGAAACACCATGGGAAGCACCCCAGGAAACCCCGGGAAACACCCCAGGAAACACCCTGGGAAACACCCCAGGAAACACCATGGGAAGCACCCCAGGAAACCCCGGGAAACACCCCAGGAAACACCCTGGGAAACACCCCAGGAAACACCATGGGAAGCACCCCAGGAAACACCATGGGAAGCACCCCAGGAAACCCCGGGAAACACCCCAGGAAACACCCTGGGAAACACCCCAGGAAACACCATGGGAAGCACCCCAGGAAACCCCGGGAAACACCCCAGGAAACACCCTGGGAAACACCCCAGGAAACACCATGGGAAGCACCCCAGGAAACACCATGGGAAGCACCCCAGGAAACCCCGGGAAACACCCCAGGAAACACCCTGGGAAACACCCCAGGAAACACCATGGGAAGCACCCCAGGAAACCCCGGGAAACACCCCAGGAAACACCCTGGGAAACACCCCAGGAAACACCATGGGAAGCACCCCAGGAAACACCCTGGGAAACACCCCAGGAAACACCATGGGAAGCACCCCAGGAAACCCCGGGAAACACCCCAGGAAACACCCTGGGAAACACCATGGGAAGCACCCCAGGAAACCCCGGGAAACACCCCAGGAAACACCCTGGGAAACACCCCAGGAAACACCATGGGAAGCACCCCAGGAAACACCCTGGGAAAAACACCCCAGGAAACCCCGGGAAATACCCCAGAAAACACACTGGGAAACACCCCAGGAGACACCCTGGGAAGATAAGATAAGATAAGATTTCGTTCGGATTTTTAACCCTGGAGGGTTAGCCACCCAGGATAACCCAAGAAAGTCAGTGCGTCATCGAGGACTGTCTAACTTATTTCCATTGGGGTCCTTAATCTTGTCCCCCAGGATGCGACCCACACCAGTCGACTAACACCCAGGTACCTATTTGCTGCTAGGTGAACAGGACAACAGGTGTAAGGAAACACCCCAGGAAACACCCTGGGAAACACCCCAGGAAACACCCCAGGAAACACCCTGGGAAACACCCCAGGAAACACCCCAGGAAACACCCCAGGAAACACCACAGGAAACACCCCGGGAAACACCCCAGGAAACACCCCAGGAAACACCCTGGGAAACACCCCGGGAAACACCCTGGGAAACACCCCAGGAAACACCCTGGGAAACACCCCAGGAAACACCCCAGGAAACACCCCGGGAAATACCCCAGGAAACACCCCAGGAAACACCCTGGGAAACACCCCGGGAAACACCCCGGGAAACACCCCAGGAAACACCCCAGAAAACACCCCGGGAAACACCCCAGAAAACACCCCAGGAAATACCCCAGGAAACATCCCAGGAAACACCCCGGGAAACACCCTGGGAAACACCCCAGGAAACACCCTGGGAAACATCCCAGGAAACACCCCAGGAAACACCCCAGGAAACACCCCGGGAAACACCCCGGGAAACACCCCAGGAAACATCCCAGGAAACACCCCAGGAAACACCCCAGGAAACATCCCAGGAAACATCCCAGGAAACACTCCGGGAAACACCCCAGGAAACACCCTGCGAAACACCCCAGGAAACATCCCAGGAAACACCCCAGGAAACACCCCAGGAAACACCCTGGGAAACACCCTGGGAAACACTCCGGGAAACACCCCAGGAAACACCCTGGGAAACACCCCAGGAAACACCCCAGGAAACCCCGGGAAACACCCCAGGAAGCACCCAGGGAAACACCCCAGGAAACACCCCAGGAAACACCCCAGGAAACACCCTGGGAAAAACACCCCAGGAAACACCCCAGGAAACACCCCAGGAAACACCCCAGGAAACACCCCAGGAAACCCCCAGGAAACACCCTAGGAAACCCCCCAGGAAACCCCAGGAAACACCCCAGGAAACACCCCAGGAAACACCCCAGGAAACACCCCAGGAAACACCCTGGGAAACACCTCAGGAAACATCCCAGGAAACACCCCAGGAAACACCCCGGGAAACACCCCAGGAAACACCCTGGGAAACACCCCAGGAAACATCCCAGGAAACACCCCAGGAAACACCCCAGGAAACACCCCAGGAAACATTCCAGGAAACATCCCAGGAAACACTCCGGGAAACACCCCAGGAAACACCCCAGGAAACATCCCAGGAAACACCTCAGGAAACACTCCAGAAAACACCCCAGGAAACATCCCAGGAAACACCCTGGGAAACACCCCAGGAAACACCCTGGGAAACACCCCGGGAAACACTCAGGGAAACACCCCAGGAAACACCCTGGGAAACACCCAGGAAACACCCTGGGAAAAACACCCCAGGAAACCCCGGGAAACACCCCAGGAAGCACCCAGGGAAACACCCCAGGAAACACCCTGGGAAAAACACCCCAGGAAACACCCCAGGAAACACCCTGGGAAACACCCCAGGAAACACTCTGGGAAACACCCCAAGAAACACCCCAGGAAACACCCTGGGAAACACCCCAGGAAACACCCCAGGAAACACCCTGGGAAACACCTCAGGAAACACCCCAGGAAATACCCTGGGAAACACCCCGGGAAACACCCCAGGAAATACCCCAGGAAACACCCCAGGAAACACCCCAGGAAACCCCAGGAAGCACCCCAGGAAACACCCCAGGAAACACCCCAGGAAACACCCCAGGAAACCCCAGGAAACACCCCAGGAAACACCCCAGGAAACACCCCCAGGAAACACCCCCGGAAACACCCCAGGAAACACCCCAGGAAACACCCCAGGAAACACCCCAGGAGACACCCCAGGAAACACCCCAGGAAACACCCTAGGAAACACCCCAGGAAACACCCCAGGAAACCCCAGGAAACACCCCAGGAAACACCCCAGGAAACATCCCAGGAAACACCCCAGGAAACCCCAGGAAATACCCCAGGAAACACCCCAGGAAACACCCCAGGAAACACCCCAGGAAACACCCCAGGAAACACTCCAGGAAACACCCCAGAAAACACCCCAGGAAACACCCCAGGAAACCCCAGGAAACACCCCAGGAAACACCCCAGGAAACATCCCAGGAAACACTCCGGGAAACACCCCAGGAAACACTCCGGGAAACACCCCAGGAAACACCCTGCGAAACACCCCAGGAAACATCCCAGGAAACACCCCAGGAAACACCCCAGGAAACACCCTGGGAAACACCCAGGGAAACACTCAGGGAAACACCCCAGGAAACACCCTGGGAAACACCCCAGGAAACACCCCAGGAAACCCCGGGAAACACCCCAGAAAGCACCCAGGGAAACACCCCAGGAAACACCCCAGGAAACACCCCAGGAAACACCCTGGGAAAAACACCCCAGGAAACACCCCAGGAAACACCCCAGGAAACACCCCAGGAAACACCCCAGGAAACCCCCAGGAAACACCCTAGGAAACCCCCAGGAAACCCCCCAGGAAACCCCAGGAAACAACCCAGGAAACACCCCAGGAAACACCCCAGGAAACACCCCAGGAAACATCCTGGGAAACACCTCAGGAAACATCCCAGGAAACACCCCAGGAAACACTCCAGGAAACACCCCAGAAAACACCCCAGGAAACACTCCAGGAAACACCCCAGAAAACACCCCAGGAAACACCCCAGGAGACACCCCAGGAAACCCCAGGAAACATCCTAGGAAACACCCCAGGAAACACCCCAGGAAACCCCAGGAAACACCCCAGGAAACACCCCAGGAAACACCCCAGGAAACACCCCAGGAAACACCCCAGGAAACACCCCAGGAAACACCCACGGAAACACCCCAGGAAACATCCCAGGAAACACCCCAGGAAACACCCCAGGAAACACCCCAGGAAACACTCCAGGAAACACCCCAGAAAACACCCCAGGAAACACTCCAGGAAACACCCCAGAAAACACCCCAGGAAACACCCCAGGAGACACCCCAGGAAACCCCAGGAAACATCCTAGGAAACACCCCAGGAAACACCCCAGGAAACCCCAGGAAACACCCCAGGAAACACCCCAGGAAACACCCCAGGAAACACCCCAGGAAACACCCCAGGAAACCCTAGGAAACACCCCAGGAAACACTCCAGGAAACACCCCAGAAAACACCCCAGGAAACACTCCAGGAAACACCCCAGAAAACACCCCAGGAAACACCCCAGGAGACACCCCAGGAAACCCCAGGAAACATCCTAGGAAACACCCCAGGAAACACCCCAGGAAACCCCAGGAAACACCCCAGGAAACACCCCAGGAAACACCCCAGGAAACACCCCAGGAAACACCCCAGGAAACACCCCAGGAAACACCCCAGGAAACACCCCAGAAAAGTACCACAATGGACGTAAGACACTGTCTGACTTTCTTGGGGTTATCCTAGTGTTTATCACATCATATATGATTATTGTACTTAAATATACCTGTACCTAAATAAAATTACTTACAAGGGTAGCAACCAAATTCACTAAATAATATCCCAAAGTAATTATAGCACAGCAGCAGTAATAATATAAATATTAATATAAAATGTGAGGGGGCTGTGACACCAGTGAAGACCAGCCTAGCACCATCCTAAGACCAGCCTAGCACCATCCTAAGACCAGCCTAGCACCATCCTAAGACCAGCCTAGCACCATCCTAAGACCAGCCTAGCACCATCCTAAGACCAGCCTAGCACCATCCTAAGACCAGCCTAGCACCATCCTAAGACCAGCCTAGCACCATCCTAAGACCAGCCTAGCACCATCCTAAGACCAGCCTAGCACCATCCTAAGACCAGCCTAGCACCATCCTAAGACCAGCCTAGCACCATCCTAAGACCAGCCTAGGACCAGCCTAGCACCATCCTAAGACCAGCCTAGGACCAGCCTAGCACCATCCTAAGACCAGCCTAGCACCATCCCAAGACCATCCTAGCACCATCCTAAGACCAGCCTAGCACCATCCTAAGACCATCCTAGCACCATCCTAAGACCAGCCTAGCACCATCCTAAGACCATCCTAGGACCAGCCTAGCACCATCCTAAGACCATCCTAGCACCATCCTAAGACCATCCTAGGACCAGCCTAGCACCATCCTAAGACCAGCCTAGCACCATCCTAAGACCATCCTAGGACCAGACCAGCCTAGCACCATCCTAAGACCATCCTAGGACCAGCCTAGCACCATCCTAAGACCATCCTAGCACCATCCTAAGACCATCCTAGGACCAGCCTAGCACCATCCTAAGACCAGCCTAGCACCATCCTAAGACCAGCCTAGCACCATCCTAAGAACAGCCTAGCACCATCCTAAGACCAGCCTAGCACCATCCTAAGACCATCCTAGGACCAGCCTAGCACCATCCTAAGACCATCCTAGCACCATCCTAAGACCATCCTAGGACCAGCCTAGCACCATCCTAAGACCATCCTAGCACCATCCTAAGACCATCCTAGGACCAGCCTAGCACCATCCTAAGACCAGCCTAGCACCATCCTAAGACCAGCCTAGCACCATCCTAAGAACAGCCTAGCACCATCCTAAGACCAGCCTAGCACCATCCTAAGACCATCCTAGGACCAGCCTAGCACCATCCTAAGACCAGCCTAGCACCATCCTAAGACCATCCTAGCACCATCCTGAGACCAGCCTAGCACCATCCTAAGACCAACCTAGCACCATCCTAAGACCAGCCTAGCACCATCCTAAGACCATCTTAGGACCAGCCTAGCACCATCCTAAGACCATCCTAGCACCATCCTAAGACCATCCTAGGACCAGCCTAGCACCATCCTAAGACCAGCCTAGCACCATCCTAAGACCAGCCTAGCACCATCCTAAGACCAGCCTAGCACCATCCTAAGACCAGCCTAGCATCATCCTAAGACCATCCTAGGACCAGCCTAGAACCATCCTAAGACCATCCTAGCACCATCCTAAGACCAGCCTAGCACCATCCTAAGACCAGCCTAGCACCATCCTAAGACCATCCTAGGACCAGCCTAGCACCATCCTAAGACCATCCTAGCACCATCCTAAGACCATCCTAGGACCAGCCTAGCACCATCCTAAGACCAGCCTAGCACCATCCTAAGACCAGCCTAGCACCATCCTAAGACCAGCCTAGCACCATCCTAAGACCAGCCTAGCACCATCCTAAGACCAGCCTAGCACCATCCTAAGACCAGCCTAGCACCATCCTAAGACCAGCCTAGCACCATCCTAAGACCAGCCTAGCACCATCCTAAGACCAGCCTAGCACCATCCTAAGACCAGCCTAGCACCATCCTAAGACCAGCCTAGCACCATCCTAAGACCAGCCTAGCACCATCCTAAGCAAGTAAGTAAGTAACATCCCTTCACTTACAAGTACGTTAGAAATTTCTATAATTTTATTGCCTTATTTCTTAATGTTGTTATTATAACCAGCTTGAAGACTACTCCAGAAATTAGTTGGGAAAGGTTGAAATATGTGAGGGATAAAATGGCGTTGTAGTGAGTCATGAGTCTTGGGTGAGGGGAGGCTGTTATTATATTTGCTTCTTCCCACTACAACCCTTGTATATTCTCACCTACAACACCATATATATATTATATACTCGTTCTAGTGTGTTAATATATTTGTTAAACTAATTTCGGAAGAAGGAGGAGGTTGGGAGGAGTGAAGTAGTCTGGAGAAGCTTAGTATAATGTGAGTGAGATGGTTGGTATGTAGGGGGGAGGGGGTGAGGGAAGACCAAAACCGGGGGTATGGGGAGGGGTTGCCAGTGCCAGATGCCCGGGCATTTGAGATACAGCAGTGGAGAAGGACCCTTGTATCTAACGCTCTCCAGTGCCCTACCCAGGATGACCCCCTAGTGATCTTTTGTGCTTTTGTTCAGAACCTGGCGGCCGGAGGTGGTATTGAGGCCCCTCTCTACCCACATAAGAACCCTCATGGCCCTTATGGCCCCGTGCCCACCGTGATACACGTGTGTCAGAAGTGTAGTGTGATGGTGGGTGTGCACAGCCCACCATCTCTCCCTCCACTACTCTTGAGCTAGTCTTGACTGCCTCTTACCCGGTGCCCCTGACCTCCCTGCGGGTCCAAGTGTTCATCAGTAGGGTCAATATAGTTTACCAGTGTTAGCAAGGGCCCGCTGGTGAGGGCCCATCACCTAGGGGCCCCCAGTGAGGGCCCAGCAGGCATGGTGCCGGCGCCTCCAGAAGCGTGGAGCGCCATGGGCGGCGGGGCGGGTGCCTCCTCCATAATGGGCGGGTTGGAGGCTAGTGGGGGCGGCGGGCCCCTAACAGGAGGGGCGGCACCAACACAGCTTCTCAACTGGGTCTACCTGACTCTGGCTGACCACCATAACCAGCAGGCCAGTGCTGCCTCCCACACCAACCCTCCACCACCCATACACACCTCCCAGGTACGTATATAGGCCTCCCACGTACATACAAACAAGCTTCTCATCTCTTACGTACAAACGTGTCTCTCTGTACGTACGAACCCGCCTCCCATGTACATACAAACACGCCTCTCACGTACGTACACGTCTCATGTAAGTACACGCCTCTCATGTACATAGCACGCCTTCCACTTTCACTATAGTATGTATACACACGCGTAGACACGTACATACACGCCTCTCACGTACACCACATGTTTATGCACACACCCCTCTCATGTACGTGTATACACGCAATCAGGTGTCCATACCTAGATCATATGCCACACACACGAAACCAGGAGCTGTAACTCGACTCCTGCAACCACAAATAAGAGAGTACACACACACACGCCAATGAAGAGGCTGGGCCAGGAGCTATGATTCGACATTTTGCAACCACAATTAGGTGAGTACACACACACACCATTGAAGAGGCGGGGCCAGGAGATATGAATCGACCCCTGCAACCACAATTAGGTGAGTACACACATACACCATTGAAGAGGCGGGGCCAGGAGCTATGAATCGACCCCTGCAACCACAATTAGGTGAGCACACACACACACACTTGAAGAGGCAGGGCCAGGAGCTATGAATCGACCCCTGCAACCACAATTAGGTGAGTACACACATACACCATTGAAGAGGCAGGGCCAGGAGCTATGAATCGACCCCTGCAACCGCAATATAGGTGAATCATATGATGGGTTACATTACTCACCTTAAGGAAAACTAAAACACCCAGGTACCTACTTACTGCTAAGTGAACAATGACAGCAGGTGTAAGGTGACTAACACCCAGGTACCTACTTACTGCTAGATGAACAATGACAGCAGGTGTAAGGTGACTAACACCCAGGTACCTACTTACTGCTAGATGAACAATGACAGCAGGTGTAAGGTGACTAACACCCAGGTACCTACTTACTGCTAGATGAACAATGATAGCAGGTGTAAGGTGACTAACACTCAGGTACCTACTTACTGCTAGATGAACAATGATAGGAGGTGTAAGGTGACTAACACTCAGGTACCTACTTACTGCTAGATGAACAATGATAGCAGGTGTAAGGTGACTAACACCCAGGTACCTACTTACTGCTAGATGAACAATGATAGCAGGTGTAAGGTGACTAACACTCAGGTACCTACTTACTGCTAGATGAACAATGATAGCAGGTGTAAGGTGACTAAAACTCAGGTACCTACTTACTGCTAGATGAACAATGATAGCAGGTGTAAGGTGACTAACACTCAGGTACCTACTTACTGCTAGATGAACAATGATAGCAGGTGTAAGGTGACTAACACCCAGGTACCTACTTACTGCTAGATGAACAATGACAGCAGGTGTAAGGTGACTAACACCCAGGTACCTACTTACTGCTAGATGAACAATGATAGCAGGTGTAAGGTGACTAACACCCAGGTACCTACTTACTGCTAGATGAACAATGACAGCAGGTGTAAGGTGACTAACACCCAGGTACCTACTTACTGCTAGATGAACAATGATAGCAGGTGTAAGGTGACTAACATCCAGGTACCTACTTACTGCTAGATGAACAATGATAGCAGGTGTAAGGTGACTAACACCCAGGTACCTACTTACTGCTAGATGAACAATGACAGCAGGTGTAAGGTGACTAACACCCAGGTACCTACTTACTGCTAGATGAACAATGATAGCAGGTGTAAGGTGACTAACATCCAGGTACCTACTTACTGCTAGATGAACAATGATAGCAGGTGTAAGGTGACTAACACCCAGGTACCTACTTACTGCTAGATGAACAATGACAGCAGGTGTAAGGTGACTAACACCCAGGTACCTACTTACTGCTAGATGAACAATGACAGCAGGTGTAAGGTGACTAACACCCAGGTACCTACTTACTGCTAGATGAACAATGATATCAGGTGTAAGGTGACTAACACTCAGGTACCTACTTACTGCTAGATGAACAATGATAGCAGGTGTAAGGTGACTAACATCCAGGTACCTACTTACTGCTAGATGAACAATGATAGCAGGTGTAAGGTGACTAACACTCAGGTACCTACTTACTGCTAGATGAACAATGACAGCAGGTGTAAGGTGACTAACACCCAGGTACCTACTTACTGCTAGATGAACAATGATAGCAGGTGTAAGGTGACTAACACCCAGGTACCTACTTACTGTTAGGTGAACAGGGACAGCAAGTGTAAGGTGACTAACACCCAGGTACCTACTTACTGCTAAGTGAACAGTGACAGCAGGTGTAAGGTGACTAACACCCAGGTACCTACTTACTGCTAGATGAACAATGATGGCAGGTGTAAGGCGACTAACACTCAGGTACCTACTTACTGCTAGATGAATAATGACAGCAGGTGTAAGGTGACTAACACCCAGGTACCTACTTACTGCTAGATGAATAATGACAGCAGGTGTAAGGTGACTAACACCCAGGTACCTACTTACTGTTAGGTGAACAGAGACAGCAAGTGTAAGGTGACTAACACCCAGGTACCTACTTACTGTTAGGTGAACAGGGACAGCAAGTATAAGGTGACACGCCCAGTGTTTCCATCCTTGCCGGGGATCGAACCACGGACACCGTGTGAAGCGAGAGCGTTGCCTACCAGGCCACGGGACACTTCTACGAGTTTAGCGCTTCTCCCGGAATACAATGACAATCTATGAATCATTATAAAACAATAGCATTAACCTCGTCAAGGACCACAATGGAAATAAGTCACTTCGTCAGACTTTTTTGGGGTTATCTTAGTGGGTAAGTTACACTATGTATGGTAAGTGTACTTATATGTACCTGTGCCTAAATAAACGTACTTATAAAAAATGAAACTGTTTGGTGATTAGGCTGATGTGAAGGAAGACAATACTATTAATGCATAGTTGATTATGGTGCAGCTGGTGTGAGCTGCATCCTTCATGATGACTCCACCAGCTGTGGCCAGGGCAGACTGGCAGGCAGGGAGGGAGGCAGGGCTGGAGTAAGGCTTGGACTTTAGGTGCTGAAGCCCAGAGGACTCCACCAGCTGGAGAGCCTCCAGGTGCAGCAGCCCAGAGGCCTCCACCAGCTGGAGGGCCTCCAGGTGCAGCAGCCCAGAGGCCTCCACCAGCTGGAGAGCCTCCAGGTGCAGCAGCCCAGGAGCTTCACATTACCTGTAGCCCAGGGACCTCACAGTGCCTGTAGCCCAGGGGCCTCACAGTACCTAGCCCAGGGGCTTCACAGTACTTGTAGCCCAGGGGCTTCACAGTACCTGTAGCCCAGGGGCTTCACGGTACTTGTAGCCCAGGGGTCTACAAAATCTTAATCCGGCTCTGCAGGCGGGCAGGCAGACAGGGAGACAGACAGGCAGGCAGACGGACAAGGAGACAGGCAGGCAGACAGACAAGCAGACAGGCAAGCAGACAAGCAGACAGGCAGGCAGACAAGCAGACAGGCAGGCAGACAAGCAGACAGGCAGGCAGACAAGCAGACAGGCAGGCAAACAAGCAGACAGGCAGGCAGACAAACAGACAGGCAAGGTGTGACACCCCTCATGTCTGGCCCAACACTTGCTTTTTAGTTTCCTTGCACAAGTTAAACTATATTTAAAATAACCATAAGAGCCGACGACCTCTCACACACCTCCACTACCAGACAATAACATTAAGAATTACTGTGATAACCTACTGTCTCATGTTACTAAGTTTATTTAGATATAGGTACATATAAATACAATTATATATGGTATAAATTGCCCACCAGGATCAAAACAGTTATGGCTCCCTTATCAACCCTGACTCAAAACTGTCCAACCTGAAAAATTTCATTAAGTAATTCATGAAACCCGTCTTATGTGATGGAATAACAGGAAAACAGACGTTGTTCAGTGTTCTCATCTATGTTCTTGTAAGTTCTGCATCTTTGTAACCCAGAGTTAAGTAAGGTTATTTAGGTGCAGCTACACACGAGTACAATCATCATACACAATGTAAATTACCTGGGATGACTTGACATTGTTGTGTGTCATCATAATCCTAGTATGAACCAACCGGTTTACTGCAATGTCCTCTTTCTTAAGCAAACACTACTGCATCCATGGACCTATTTGTGCCAACAATATTATTATTATTAATTATTATTATTATATTCGTGGGGAAGAGCGTCAAGCCCTTTGAAATGACAGGATTCCAGTGGAAATAAGTGACTTTTTTGGGGTTATCCTGGATAATTTAAACTATGATAATTGTAATTATGTGCACCTGTGCCTAAATAAAGGTAATTATCCAAGGAAGAGATGCTTGATAAACCCATGGCGAGGTGAACAAGATCACACAAGCTAGGAAAGATTCAACCTTCTCTCACAGCATGTCTGGTGCTCCTCAGCCTCTCTACTGGTCTCCCCTCAAGGAAGGTTCCTTGATGTTGGTAAGGGGCTCTTGATTTAGGGAATTGGATCTGTGCTCCAGTTCCCCGAATTAAGCCTGAATGCCTTCCACATCCCCCCCCCCCAGGCGCTGTATAATCCTCCGGGTTTAGCGCTTCCCCCTTGATTATAATAATAATAATAATCTGTACTGGTGTCGAGTGTCTTCATTTCTTGCATTTCGTGAGGTGCTAAACCCGTGTGGGTTCAGCGCCGCCAAGGAGTGAAGGATGGATACCCTGTCTGCTGCTCTAGCAGACCCTTGCTGATTAATATTTTCCCGAGTTTTAAGAGGACACGGAGTTATTAAACCGTATCAGACAACAGTAAGATAAGATAAGATAAGATTTCGTTCGGATTTTTAACCCCGGAGGGTTAGCCACCCAGGATAACCCAAGAAAGTCAGTGCGTCATCGAGGACTGTCTAACTTATTTCCATTGGGGTCCTTAATCTTGTCCCCCAGGATGCGACCCACACCAGTCGACTAACACCCAGGTACCTATTTGCTGTTAGGTGAACAGGACAACAGATGTAAGGAAACGTGTCGAAATGTTTCCACCCTCCGGGAATCGAACCCGGGCCCTCCGTGTGTGAAGCGGGAGCTTTACCCACCAGGCTAAGGTTAAATAATTGTCAGTACATGAGCAATATATATAGACAAGCACAGAGGTCTAAGTTTATTTACGAACAGCTACACATAAATACAATTATCTTACATAATATATGTGTAAATTACCCACCAGGATAACCCAAAAAGCTCAAAGTGACTTATTTTCACTACATTGTACAGTAATAAAGACAGACATATGCTCAACCTCACTCTCTGTATACTGACATATATATACTGAGATGCATACATGTATACTGAGACGTGCACAACAGCCACCGTGAAAAAACAGTAAACTTGCAAGCGCCTTTATTTCTCACATTATCGAACAACTGTGAGAAATCGCGAAAGAAATAGGAAATTTAATTATTATTTTTCACTTTGCTAGTTGTTCATACTGTGAAATCACTGTTCACTGTGATTTTATTGCATACTGAGATATATGCATCCCCTTGGTGCATATATATTGACAGATATACACCTGGATATGCCCGTGGCCTCCTGGCTAAAGCTCTCGCGAGGGTCTTGGTTCGATTCCTAGCGAGGGTAGAAATATTGGACGTGTTTCTTTACACCTGTTGTCTATGTTCACCCATCAATAAACTTCTTATCTGGGTATTAGTGGACTGGTGTGGGTCGCATCCTGGGACAAAACTGACCTAATTTGCGGGAAATGCTCAGCATAACAAGCGGCTTTCTATATAGTAGTATGTTATTGATGTCAACTGTGGTCTATATACCTTGTACATGTACTTGTTGAAATAAAGATATTATTATTATTATTATTATTATTATTATTATTATTATTATTATTATTATTATTATTATTACAAGGGTAAGGGACTGATCACTTCAAACTGCTCTGGCTTCCACCGTTGTATCCATCAGTATTTAACAGAAGACGCCTGAAACAAGTACGGAATGGGTGGTTGTTTAAACCCATGGTAAGTAAATCCTAAAACTCCAGGCCAGTGTTAGGACTGACTTACCACTGTATTCAAACCTCACCCGTTCCGTGGTTTGTGTTCACTCTTGTTATTTACGATTTCGTGAGTCATGAGGCAACTGCTGTACAGGCGATACGCTTCTGCCATATACTAGTATTGCAAGTGTGTCTTATTTACCACGAGCCCAGAGATATACACCTCTGGTATGTGTAGATATATACCTCTGGTATGTGTAGATATACACCTCTGGTATGTGTAGATATACACCTCTGGTATGTGTAGATATACACCTCTGGTATGTGTAGATATACACCTCTGGTATGTGTAGAGATATACACCTCTGATATGTGTAGAGAGATACACTTCTGGTATGTGTAGAGATATACACCTCTGGTATGTGTAGATATACACCTCTGGTATGTGTAGATATACACCTCTGATATGTGTAGAGATATACACCTCTGGTATGTGTAGAGATATACACCTCTGGTATGTGTAGAGATATACACCTCTGGTATGTGTAGAGAGATACACTTCTGGTATGTGTAGATATACACCTCTGGTATGTGTAGATATACACCTCTGGTATGTGTAGAGATATACACCTCTGGTATGTGTAGAGAGATACACTTCTGGTATGTGTAGAGATATACACCTCTGGTATGTGTAGAGATATACACCTCTGGTATGTGTAGATATACACCTCTGATATGTATAGAGAGATACACCTCTGGTATGTGTAGAGATATACACCTCTGCGTGTATGTAAGCTGAAAAATATACAGCTCCGGGTGTATATAAACATATACACTGGGGTATATAAATTAACTATACTCATTCATACATTCTCTTACACATTTTCACACATAATACTCCTTAAATCTTACAAATACTATATTTGGGTGTTATTAAGAGAGAAACCTAAAAAACGTATCTTTAAACACAATATTATATATATATATATATATATATGCGAAGAGCTAAACCAGTGTGTTATTCAGTGTAACGAGCGATGAAGGCTCGATCCTCCGTCTGTTAACTGCCTCTTAGTCTGGCCTGGAGTTTACCTGGAGTTTACCTGGAGAGAGTTTCGGGGGTCAACGCCCCCGCGGCCCGGTCTGTGACCAGGCCTCCTGGTGGATCAGCGCCTGATCAACCAGGCTGTTGCTGCTGGCTGCACGCAAACCAACGTACGAGCCACAGCCCGGCTGATCAGGAACTGCCAGGTAGGATGATCAGGGATTTTCTAAATATTTAGGCACATGTACACATAAGTACGATTATCATACACAGTAACATACGTGTAAATTATCATACACAGTAACATACATGGTCCCGAAGCTGCGCACATAAATCACTCCCTACGAAAGTAAAAGACTGGGCAGGCGATGCAAAATATCCCCAATTAAAAGTAAGGGCGCCATTGGCACACTAAGAGAAAACACCACAAGTGTCCGGGGCCCAAGACTGTTCAACAGCCTCCCACCAAGCATAAGGGGAATTACCAATAGGCCCCTGGCTGCCTTCAAGAGGGAGCTGGACAGATAACTAAACTCAGTGCCGGATCAGCCGGGCTGTGGTTCATACGTTGGACTACGTGCGGCAAGCAGTAACAGCCTGGGTGATCAGGCCCTGATCCACCGGGAGGCCTGGTCGTGGACCGGGCCGCGGGGGCGCTGATCCTCGGAATAACCTCCAGGTAGACGTGTAAATTATCATACACAGTAACATCCGTGTAAATTATCTGGGATAATCCCATAAAGGGTCAGACAAAGTGACTTATTTATCCACTAGTCAGTGACTAATGCTCCACGACTAGTCAGTGACTAATGCTCCACGACTAGTCAGTCAGGAGGTAATGCTCCACGACTAGTCAGTGACTAATGCTCCACTACTAGTCAGTCAGGAGGTAATGCTCCACGACTAGTCAGTGACTAATGCTCCACGACTAGTCAGTGACTAATGCTCCACGACTAGTCAGTCAGGAGGTAATGCTCCACGACTTGTCAGTCAGGAGGTAATGCTCCACGACTAGTCAGTAACTAATGCTCCACGACTAGTCAGTCAGTAGGTAATGTTCCACGACTAGTTAGTGACTAATGCTCCACGACTAGTCAGTGACTAATGCTCCACGACTAGTCAGTGACTAATGCTCCACGACTAGTCAGTGACTAGTTAATGGCCTGAAATGCTTCGCATACTAAGGGGTGTCATGCACCTCAGTGTCACTCATCTCTGTACAACCTTCGAGTAAGATAAGATTTCGTTCGGATTTTTAACCCCGGAGGGTTAGCCACCCAAGATAACCCAAGAAAGTCAGTGCGTCATCGAGGACTGTCTAACTTATTTCCATTGTGGTCTTCAATCTTGTCCCCCAGGATGCGACCCACACCAGTCGACTAACACCCAGGTACCTACTTGCTGCTAGGTGAACAGGACAACAGGTGTAAGGAAACGTGTCGAAATGTTTCCACCCGCCGGGACTCGAACCCGGGCCCTCCGTGTGTGCAGCGGGAACTTGAGCCACCAGGCCACCGAGTGTGGAGATAAATTATCTGAATCTCAAGTTGGACCAAAACATAATAACTTCCGTCTTGTGTGTGTAATGCAGATAATAAAACAGACTGGACTTATTTACAGATACATATTTATAGATTAGTCCGAGTCCTCACAAGGTTATCTATATATATATATATATATATATATATATATATATATATATATATATATATATATATATATACCAGGATGATGACAGTGTACTGGTGGAGTTCCTCCAGCATGCTGACAGTGTACTGGTGTACTTCCTCCAGTATGCTGACAGTGTACTGGTGTACTTCCTCCAGTATGCTGACAGTGTACTGGTGTAGTTCCTCCAGTATGCTGACAGTGTACTGGTGTAGTTCCTCCAGTATGCTGACAGTGTACTGGTGGAGTTCCTCCAGTATGCTGACAGTGTACTGGTGTACTTCCTCCAGTATGCTGACAGTGTACTGGTGTAGTTCCTCCAGTATGCTGACAGTGTACTGGTGTAGTTCCTCCAGTATGCTGACAGTGTACTGGTGTACTTCCTCCAGTATGCTGACAGTGTACTGGTGGAGTTCCTCCAGTATGCTGACAGTGTACTGGTGGAGTTCCTCCAGTATGCTGACAGTGTACTGGTGTACTTCCTCCAGTATGCTGACAGTGTACTGGTGTACTTCCTCCAGTATGCTGACAGTGTACTGGTGTACTTCCTCCAGTATGCTGACAGTGTACTGGTGTAGTTCGTCCAGTATGCTGACAGTGTACTGGTGGAGTTCCTCCAGTATGCTGACAGTGTACTGGTGGAGTTCCTCCAGTATGCTGACAGTGTACTGGTGGAGTTCCTCCAGTATGCTGACAGTGTACTGGTGTAGTTCCTCAAGTATGCTGACAGTGTACTGGTGTACTTCCTCCAGTATGCTGACAGTGTACTGGTGGAGTTCCTCCAGTATGCTGACAGTGTACTGGTGGAGTTCCTCCAGTATGCTGACAGTGTACTGGTGGAGTTCCTCCAGTATGCTGACAGTGTACTGGTGGAGTTCCTCCAGTATGCTGACAGTGTACTGGTGGAGTTCCTCCAGTATGCTGACAGTGTACTGGTGTACTTCCTCCAGTATGCTGACAGTGTACTGGTGGAGTTCCTCCAGTATGCTGACAGTGTACTGGTGGAGTTCCTCCAGTATGCTGACAGTGTACTGGTGGAGTTCCTCCAGTATGCTGACAGTGTACTGGTGGAGTTCCTCCAGTATGCTGACAGTGTACTGGTGGAGTTCCTCCAGTATGCTGACAGTGTACTGGTGGAGTTCCTCCAGTATGCTGACAGTGTACTGGTGTAGTTCCTCAAGTATGCTGACAGTGTACTGGTGTACTTCCTCCAGTATGCTGACAGTGTACTGGTGGAGTTCCTCCAGTATGCTGACAGTGTACTGGTGGAGTTCCTCCAGTATGCTGACAGTGTACTGGTGGAGTTCCTCCAGTATGCTGACAGTGTACTGGTGGAGTTCCTCCAGTATGCTGACAGTGTACTGGTGGAGTTCCTCCAGTATGCTGACAGTGTACTGGTGGAGTTCCTCCAGTATGCTGACAGTGTACTGGTGGAGTTCCTCCAGTATGCTGACAGTGTACTGGTGGAGTTCCTCCAGTATGCTGACAGTGTACTGGTGGAGTTCCTCCAGTATGCTGACAGTGTACTGGTGGAGTTCCTCCAGTATGCTGACAGTGTACTGGTGGAGTTCCTCCAGTATGCTGACAGTGTACTGGTGGAGTTCCTCCAGTATGCTGACAGTGTACTGGTGGAGTTCCTCCAGTATGCTGACAGTGTACTGGTGGAGTTCCTCCAGTATGCTGACAGTGTACTGGTGGAGTTCCTCCAGTATGCTGACAGTGTACTGGTGGAGTTCCTCCAGTATGCTGACAGTGTACTGGTGGAGTTCCTCCAGTATGCTGACAGTGTACTGGTGGAGTTCCTCCAGTATGCTGACAGTGTACTGGTGGAGTTCCTCCAGTATGCTGACAGTGTACTGGTGGAGTTCCTCCAGTATGCTGACAGTGTACTGGTGGAGTTCCTCCAGTATGCTGACAGTGTACTGGTGTACTTCCTCCAGTATGCTGACAGTGTACTGGTGGAGTTCCTCCAGTATGCTGACAGTGTACTGGTGGAGTTCCTCCAGTATGCTGACAGTGTACTGGTGGAGTTCCTCCAGTATGCTGACAGTGTACTGGTGGAGTTCCTCCAGTATGCTGACAGTGTACTGGTGGAGTTCCTCCAGTATGCTGACAGTGTACTGGTGGAGTTCCTCCAGTATGCTGACAGTGTACTGGTGGAGTTCCTCCAGTATGCTGACAGTGTACTGGTGGAGTTCCTCCAGTATGCTGACAGTGTACTGGTGGAGTTCCTCCAGTATGCTGACAGTGTACTGGTGGAGTTCCTCCAGTATGCTGACAGTGTACTGGTGGAGTTCCTCCAGTATGCTGACAGTGTACTGGTGGAGTTCCTCCAGTAGTTTGACGGTGACCTCACCTTTATGGTCAGCATAACATTTTCTGTCTTCCACAGAACAAGATGATACCAAGCGGGTGGAACGCCCTAGGGATGGGCAGCACAGGTGTGGGCGGCAGTTCGAGCATGGGCAGCGGGTCTGGCGTGGGCGGCATAAGCTCAATACCGCCCTCTTCTCTTGGCTCGCTTGCCGGGAGCAGTCTGGGCATGATGGGTGGCAATATGGGTGGAAGTATGGGCGGCCTCAGCTCTCTGTTGGGTGGTGGGGGCGGTGGTCTCCTCAACGGGTTGGCCGGACTCACCCCTAATGACATCTCTGCCCTCAACTCCCTCACAGGTACCATCAACAGCATCAACGGAAGCTTCAGCAATGGTCTCAACGGGGTTAACAGCCCTGTCAACAGCAATAGCTTAAACGGCAGTATAGGTGAGTACACGTGACTCATTTGGTACCTGTAGACAATTCTAGGGGATGTTGGCCTTGCAGCCCGGTCCCAGACCAGGCCTTCAGGTTGATGGCTTGATCAATAAGGCTGTGGTGCCTACGTTGGGCAGCAGGCAGTTCCACTTAGCCACCACAGTCCTGCTCATCAGGAACCGACTTGAGGAACTTAAGAGACACTTCAATTTCCGTGTCTTCTAATATGTTCATTTTTCCACTATAATCTACCTTGTACAGAATTACTACGGCATTTCCTTTGTCTGTTTCGGAAGGTGAAGTCCAGGATCTTTCCTTAATTTATGGTATAACTTAACAAATTTGTGATGACAAACCCCATCCTATTTCTTTTGTGGAAAATTACATTTACCTGGATGAATCTCATTAGATACATACAAGTAAATGGTAACAAAGATAATTATTATTTATCAAAGTTACAGAGACAAGTAGGATTTTTTAGGACATCTAGGTCGCAAAAAATGTCCCCCTTCGATACCTATCATAATACATCTCTCCACAAGTTACTCTAGACCTATATTAATTGCAAATGAAATGTACATACACACCAGGAATTCTGGTAAAATTTAATATAAATTTGTGGACTGTATATTAAAATTAATAAATGATTACATATACACGTTTATATGACAGAAGGAGAATTTATAATCATAACACACACCAATTAGTCTGGAGATTATTGTGTCATGTACAGAACCCCCCCCCCTACCCAAATTTATGATGATAATACTGGCCAGAATTATTATTATTATTATTATTATTATTATTATTATTATTATTATTATTATTATTATCAAAAAGAAGCGCTAAGCCACAAGGGCTATACAGCACTGGGCAGAATTACAAATATAATTTAGATAGCTTATCTGAAGTTCCTGGAGCTGTCCTGTCCATCTGTTTAATGCTCAAATTATGCAGAACTGCACATCCAACAATTTCGGCTCCTATCTGAGAGGTTTTAAGCCCAATACAACCCCTAGAGCGACGAAAATTAAGCACATTTCATTAGAGTGTCTGTACCACATTCAAAAAACAATGGCGACTCCCCCTGTTCGTCAGTACAGAACTTCCCTGTCGATTCTCTTATTTAAAATGGACTCAACAGAACAATAGTAACGTATTATTCAGGTTTATTTACACTATAAAAATATACAGCATAATTTTGGGAAATTATTTCCTACATGTTTCTTGTCTCGCCTATATATAACTTTTGTTGTGCAGAAATATGGAGGTATCCCCATTAAAATTTCATTTCTCCCGTGTTTGTGAGAGAGGCCATCCTTAGACATGGTAATCCCTAGGTAATAGTAATTCCAGTTCTGCTGGAATGAAACTCTTACAGGTAGATGTTTCAGCTGCCGAGTCCTTACTGTAATACTGAACAATGTCCTCATCACCCTACTGATTCTCCCAACTCAGGCTGATACAGTTCAACACTGTGTATGAAAAACATCCTGTGTGATGGAATATGATAGGGGATTTTTTTTGTTGCCACTATGTTAGCGGTACATTACTGATGTATCTAATGTGATGTAAGACTATCAAATCTTTAGTGAGGAATGTGGTCAGGAGGGACTTACAGTCTGGCGATGCCAAGTACATCATTAGAATTTGCCAAGTTTTCCCAGCACAACACACATTATACACTTTATAAATTAATATTTTCCCTGTTAATGGTTAGGTTAAGTAATGTTTGTCAGGAAACAGGACAAGTATTTCCTGACGCGGGTCTTAGTTATATGATGACCCACAGCTGGAGCTTTTGGTCATCTGACCGAGGCCTTCCACTGGCTTATGGTTATAATTAAAACCATTAGGCTTATGATTATAACAATTAGCTTATGATTATAACCATTAATGATTATAATCATAATGTTTCCTGAGATTATCGTCCCTGTGGTCAGGTCTCAGACTAGGCCTCCTAGGCTGGAAAATAAATATTCTCTGATTAATAACTTACAAAACACAAGAATGTGAAGTTAAGTGTATTGAATGAAAGTAAAGAGTCGATGTAATCAGTCCCTCAGCCCTGAGTCGATGTAATCAGTCCCTCAGCCTGGAGTCGATGTAATCAGTCCCTCAGCCTGGAGGCGACGTATTCAGTCCCTCAGCCCTGAGTCGATGTAATCAGTCCCTCAGCCCTGAGTCGAAGTAATCAGTCCCTCAGCCTGGAGTCGATGTAATCAGTCCCTCAGCCTGGAGGCGACGTATTCAGTCCCTCAGCCCTGAGTCGATGTAATCAGTCCCTCAGCCTGGAGTCGATCTAATCAGTCCCTCAGCCTGGAGGCGACGTATTCAGTCCCTCAGCCCTGAGTCGATGTAATCAGTCCCTCAGCCTGGAGTCGACGTAATCAGTCCCTCAGCCTGGAGGCGACGTAATCAGTCCCTCAGCCTGGAGTCGACGTAATCAGTCCCTCAGCCTGGAGTCGACGTAATCAGTCCCTCACTCTTGATATCAACAGATTTAGGTTAATTCTGCGTAGGCTAAATGAGATTAATTTTATATCAACTTCTAGCAATCTTGGGCATATATAAAGAAAAAAATTCGTAGCCTAAGGTAGAAATTAAAAAAACAAAACCCATAGGACCCTAGGTAAGACGGCCTTAATGACCCTCGTGTAGTTAATAGGCCTTAAAGTTAATTATCCCTTCATTATTACCACAAATATATAATTAAAGGGAAGACAAAATTCCATACGATTATCGAATCGATTCTCATCATTTTTATTATACAGTTTATTAATTTAGTAAAAATATTTGATCTATCGAGGAACAATAACTGAGTTATTCAACACCACAGTCTACCTGGGTACACCACAGTCTACCTGGGTACACCATAGTCTACCTGGGTACACCATAGTCTACCTGGGTACACCACAGTCTACCTGGGTACACCACAGTCTACCTGGGTACACCATAGTCTACCTGGGTACACCACAGTCTACCTGGGTACACCACAGTCTACCTGGGTACACCACAGTCTACCTGGGTACACCACAGTCTACCTGGGTACACCACAGTCTACCTGGGTACACCATAGTCTACACACACAGTCTACCTGGGTACACCACAGTCTACCTGGGTACACCACAGTCTACCTGGGTACACCACAGTCTACCTGTACACCACAGTACCTGGGTACACCACAGTCTACCTGGGTACACCACAGTCTACCTGGGTACACCACAGTCTACCTGGGTACACCACAGTCTACCTGGGTACACCACAGTCTACCTGGGTACACCACAGTCTACCTGGGTACACCACAGTCTACCTGGGTACACCACAGTCTACCTGGGTACACCACAGTCTACCTGGGTACACCACAGTCTACCTGGGTACACCACAGTCTACCTGGGTACACCATAGTCTACCTGGGTACACCACAGTCTACCTGGGTACACCACAGTCTACCTGGGTACACCATAGTCTACCTGGGTACACCATAGTCTACCTGGGTACACCATAGTCTACCTGGGTACACCACAGTCTACCTGGGTACACCACAGTCTACCTGGGTACACCACAGTCTACCTGGGTACACCACAGTCTACCTGGGTACACCACAGACTACCTGGGTACACCACAGTCTACCTGGGTACACCACAGTCTACCTGGGTACACCACAGTCTACCTGGGTACACCACAGTCTACCTGGGTACACCACAGTCTACCTGGGTACACCACAGTCTACCTGGGTACACCACAGTCTACCTGGGTACACCACAGTCTACCTGGGTACACCACAGTCTACCTGGGTACACCACAGTCTACCTGGGTACACCACAGTCTACCTGGGTACACCACAGTCTACCTGGGTACACCACAGTCTACCTGGGTACATCACAGTCTACCTGGGTACACCACAGTCTACCTGGGTACACCACAGTCTACCTGGGTACACCACAGTCTACCTGGGTACACCACAGTCTACCTGGGTACACCATAGTCTACCTGGGTACACCACAGTCTACCTGGGTACACCACAGTCTACCTGGGTACACCACAGTCTACCTGGGTACACCACAGTCTACCTTGGTACACCACAGTCTACCTGGGTACACCACAGTCTACCTGGGTACACCACAGTCTACCTGCGTACACCACAGTCTACCTGGGTACACCACAGTCTACCTGGGTACACCACAGTCTACCTGGGTACACCACAGTCTACCTGGGTACACCACAGTCTACCTGGGTACACCACAGTCTACCTGGGTACACCACAGTCTACCTGGGTACACCACAGTCTACCTGGGTACACCACAGTCTACCTGGGTACACCATAGTCTACCTGGGTACACCACAGTCTACCTGGGTACACCACAGTCTACCTGGGTACACCACAGTCTACCTGGGTACACCATAGTCTACCTGGGTACACCATAGTCTACCTGGGTACACCACAGTCTATCTGGGTACACCACGGTCTACCTGGGTACACCACAGTCTACCTGGGTACACCACAGTCTACCTGGGTACACCACAGTCTACCTGGGTACACCACAGTCTACCTGGGTACACCACAGTCTACCTAGGCACACCACAGTCTACGTGGGTACACCACAGTCTACCTGGGTACACCACAGTCTACCTGGGCACACCACAGTCTACCTGGGTACACCACAGTCTACCTGGGCACACCACAGTCTACCTGGGTACACCACAGTCTACCTGGGTACACCACAGTCTACCTGGGTACACCACAGTCTACCTGGGTACACCACAGTCTACCTGGGTACACCACAGTCTACCTGGGTACACCACAGTCTACATGGGTACACCACAGTCTACCTGGGTACACCACAGTCTACCTGGGTACACCACAGTCTACATGGGTACACCACAGTCTACCTGGGTACACCACAGTCTACCTGGGTACACCACAGTCTACCTGGGTACACCACAGTCTACCTGGGTACACCACAGTCTACCTGGGTACACCACAGTCTACCTGGGTACACCACAGTCTACCTGGGTACACCACAGTCTACCTGGGTACACCATAGTCTACCTGGGTACACCACAGTCTACCTGAGTACACCACAGTCTACCTGGGTACACCACAGTCTACCTGGGTACACCACAGTCTACCTTGGTACACCACAGTCTACCTGGGTACACCACAGTCTACCTGGGTACACCACAGTCTACCTGGGTACACCACAGTCTACCTGGGTACACCACAGTCTACCTGGGTACACCACAGTCTACCTGGGTACACCACAGTCTACCTGGGTACACCACAGTCTACCTGGGTACACCACAGTCTACCTGGGTACACCACAGTCTACCTGGGTACACCACAGTCTACCTGGGTACACCACAGTCTAGCTGGGTACACCATACTACCTGGGTACACCACAGTCTACCTGGGTACACCACAGTCTACCTGGGTACACCACAGTCTACCTGGGTACACCATAGTCTACCTGGGTACACCATAGTCTACCTGGGTACACCACAGTCTATCTGGGTACACCACAGTCTATCTGGGTACACCACAGTCTACCTGGGTACACCACAGTCTACCTGGGTACACCACAGTCTACCTGGGTACACCACAGTCTACCTGGGTACACCACAGTCTACCTGGGCACACCACAGTCTACCTGGGTACACCACAGTCTACCTGGGTACACCACAGTCTACCTGGGCACACCACAGTCTACCTGGGTACACCACAGTCTACCTGGGCACACTACAGTCTACCTGGGTACACCACAGTCAACCTGGGTAGACCACAGTCTACCTGGGCACACCACAGTCTACCTGGGTACACCACAGTCTACCTGGGTACACCACAGTCTACCTGGGCACACCACAGTCTACCTGGGTACACCACAGTCTACCTGGGTACACCACAGTCTACCTGGGTACACCACAGTCTACCTGGGTACACCACAGTCTACCTGGGTACACCACAGTCTACCTGGGTACACCACAGTCTACCTGGGTACACCACAGTCTACCTGGGTACACCACAGTCTACCTGGGTACACCACAGTCTACCTGGGTACACCACAGTCTACCTGGGTACACCACAGTCTACCTGGGTACACCACAGTCTACCTGGGTACACCACAGTCTACCTGGGTACACCACAGTCTACCTGGGTACACCACAGTCTACCTGGGTACACCACAGTCTACCTGGGTACACCACAGTCTACCTGGGTACACCACAGTCTACCTGGGTACACCACAGTCTACCTGGGTACACCACAGTCTACCTGGGTACACCACAGTCTACCTGGGTACACCACAGTCTACCTGGGTACACCACAGTCTACCTGGGTACACCACAGTCTACCTGGGTACACCACAGTCTACCTGGGTACACCACAGTCTACCTGGGTACACCACAGTCTACATGGGTACACCACAGTCTACCTGGGTACACCACAGTCTACCTGGGTACACCACAGTCTACCTGGGTACACCACAGTCTACCTGGGTACACCACAGTCTACCTGGGTACACCACAGTCTACCTGGGTACACCACAATCTACCTGGGTACACCATAGTCTACCTGGGTACACCACAGTCTACCTGGGTACACCACAGTCTACCTGGGTACACCACAGTCTACCTGGGTACACCACAGTCTACCTGGGTACACCACAGTCTACCTGGGTACACCACAGTCTACCTGGGTACACCACAGTCTACCTGGGTACACCACAGTCTACCTGGGTACACCACAGTCTACCTGGGTACACCACAGTCTACCTGGGTACACCACAGTCTACCTGGGTACACCACAGTCTACCTGGGTACACCATAGTCTACCTGGGTACACCACAGTCTACCTGGGTACACCACAGTCTACCTGGGTACACCACAGTCTACCTGGGTACACCACAGTCTACCTGGGTACACCACAGTCTACCTGGGTACACCACAGTCTACCTGGGTACACCACAGTCTACCTGGGTACACCACAGTCTACCTGGGTACACCACAGTCTACCTGGGTACACCACAGTCTACCTGGGTACACCACAGTCTAGGGTACACCCCAGTCTACCTGGGTACACCACAGTCTACCTGGGTACACCACAGTCTACCTGGGTACACCACAGTCTACCTGGGTACACCACAGTCTACCTGGGTACACCACAGTCTACCTGGGTACACCACAGTCTACCTGGGTACACCACAGTCTACCTGGGTACACCACAGTCTACCTGGGTACACCACAGTCTACCTGGGTACACCACAGTCTACCTGGGTACACCACAGTCTACCTGGGTACACCACAGTCTACCTGGGTACACCACAGTCTACCTGGGTACACCACAGTCTACCTGGGTAAACCACAGTCTACCTGGGTACACCACAGTCTACCTGGGTACACCACAAAGCTACCTGGGTACACCACAGTCTACCTGGGTACACCACAAAGCTACCTGGGTACACCATAGTCTACCTGGGTACACCACAGTCTACCTGGGTACACCACAGTCTACCTGGGTACAACATAGTCTACCTGGGTACACCACAGTCTACCTGGGTACACCACAGTCTACCTGGGTACACCACAGTCTACCTGGGTACACCACAGTCTACCTAGGTACACCACAGTCTAACTGGGTACACCACAGTCTACCTGGGCACACCACTGTCTACCTGGGTGCACCAGTCTACATGGGTACACCACAGTCTACCGGGAACACCACAGTCTACCTGGGTACACCACAGTCTACCTGGGTACACCACAGTCTACCTGGGTACACCACAGTCTACCTGGGTACACCACAGTCTACCTGGGTACACCACAGTCTACCTGGGTACACCACAGTCTACCTGGGTACACCACAGTCTACCTGGGTACACCACAGTCTACCTGGGTACACCACAGTCTACCTGGGTACACCACAGTCTACCTGGGTACACCACAGTCTACCTGGGTACACCACAGTCTACCTGGGTACACCACAGTCTACCTGGGTACACCACAGTCTACCTGGGTACACCACAGTCTACCTGGGAACACCACTGTCTACCTGGGTACACCACAGTCTACATGGGTACACCATAGTCTACCTGGGTACACCATAGTCTACCTGGGTACACCATAGTCTACCTGGGCACACCACAGTCTACCTGGGTACACCACAGTCTACCTGGGTACACCACAGTCTACCTGGGTACACCACAGTCTACCTGGGTACACCACAGTCTACCTGGGTACACCACAGTCTACCTGGGTACACCACAGTCTACCTGGGTACACCACAGTCTACCTGGGTACACCACAGTCTACCTGGGTACACCACAGTCTACCTGGGTACACCACAGTCTACCTGGGTACACCACAGTCTACCTGGGTACACCACAGTCTACCTGGGTACACCACAGTCTACCTGGGTACACCACAGTCTACCTGGGTACACCACAGTCTACCTGGGTACACCACAGTCTACCTGGGTACACCACAGTCTACCTGGGTACACCACAGTCTACCTGGGTACACCACAGTCTACCTGGGTACACCACAGTCTACCTGGGTACACCACAGTCTACCTGGGTACACCAGAGTCTACACCACAGTCTACCTGGGTACACCATAGTCTACCTGGGTACACCACAGTCTACCTGGGCACACCACAGTCTACCTGGGTACACCACAGTCTACCTGGGTACACCATAGTCTACCTGGGTACACCATAGTCTACCTGGGTACACCATAGTCTACCTGGGCACACCACAGTCTACCTGGGTACACCACAGTCTACCTGGGTACACCACAGTCTACCTGGGTACACCACAGTCTAAATGGGTACACCACAGTCTACCTGGGAACACCACAGTCTACCTGGGTACACAACAGTCTACCTGGGTACACCACAGTCTACCTGGGTACACCACAGTCTACCTGGGTACACCACAGTCTACCTGGGTACACCACAGTCTACCTGGGTACACCACAGTCTACATGGGTACACCACAGTCTACCTGAGTACACCACAGTCTACCTGGGTAAACCACAGTCTACCTGGGTACACCACAGTCTACCTGGGTACACCACAGTCTACCTGGGTAGACCACAGTCTACCTGGGTACACCACAGTCTACCTGGGTACACCACAGTCTACCTGGGTACACCATAGTCTACCTGGGTACACCACAGTCTACCTGGGTACACCACAGTCTACCTGGGTACACCACAGTCTACCTGGGTACACCACAGTCTAGATGGGTACACCACAGTCTACCTGGGTACACCACAGTCTACCTGGGTACACCACAGTCTACCTGGGTACACCATAGTCTACGTGGGTACACCACAGTCTACCTGGGTACACCACAGTCTACCTGGGTACACCATAGTCTATCTGGGTACACCATAGTCTACCTGGGTACACGACAGTCTACCTGGGTACACCATAGTCTACCTGGGTACACCACAGTCTACCTGGGTACACCATAGTCTACCTGGGTACACCACAGTCTACCTGGGTACACCACAGTCTACCTGGGTACACCATAGTCTACCTGGGTACACCACAGTCTACCTGGGTACACCATAGTCTACCTGGGTACACCACAGTCTTCCTGGGTACCTCTACCTGGGTACAACACAGTCTACCTGGGTACACCACAGTCTACCTGGGTACACCACAGTCTAACTGGGTACACCACAGTCTACCTGGGTACAGCACTGTCTACCTGGGTGCACCACAGTCTACATGGGTACACCACAGTCTACCGGGGAACACCACAGTCTACCTGGGTACACCACAGTCTACCTGGGTACACCACAGTCTACCTGGGTACACCACAGTCTACCTGGGTACACCACAGTCTACCTGGGTAAACCACAGTCTACCTGGGTACACCACAGTCTACCTGGGTACACCACAAAGCTACCTGGGTACACCACAGTCTACCTGGGTACACAACAAAGCTACCTGGGTACACCATAGTCTGCCTGGGTACACCACAGTCTACCTGGGTACACCACAGTCTACCTGGGTACACCATAGTCTACCTGGGTACACCACAGTCTACCTGGGTACACCACAGTCTACCTGGGTACACCACAGTCTACCTGGGTACACCACAGTCTACCTGGGTACACCACAGTCTAACTGGGTACACCACAGTACAGCACTGTCTACCTGGGTACACCACAGTCTACCTGGGTACACCACAGTCTACCTGGGTACAGCACTGTCTACCTGGGTGCACCACAGTCTACATGGGTACACCACAGTCTACCGGGGAACACCACAGTCTACCTGGGTACACCACAGTCTACCTGGGTACACCACAGTCTACCTGGGTACACCACAGTCTACCTGGGTACACCACAGTCTACCTGGGTACACCACAGTCTACCTGGGTACACCACAGTCTACCTGGGTACACCACAGTCTACCTGGGTACACCACAGTCTACCTGGGTACACCACAGTCTACCTGGGTACACCACAGTCTACCTGGGTACACCACAGTCTACCTGGGTACACCATAGTCTACCTGGGTACACCACAGTCTACCTGGGTACACCACAGTCTACCTGGGTACACCACAGTCTACCTGGGTACACCACAGTCTACCTGGGTACACCACAGTCTACCTGGGTACACCACAGTCTACCTGGGTACACCACAGTCTACCTGGGTACACCACAGTCTACCTGGGTACACCACAGTCTACCTGGGTACACCACAGTCTACCTGGGTACACCACAGTCTACCTGGGTACACCACAGTCTACCTGGGTACACCACAGTCTACCTGGGTACACCACAGTCTACCTGGGTACACCACAGTCTACCTGGGTACACCACAGTCTACCTGGGTACACCACAGTCTACCTGGGTACACTCTACCTGGGTACACCACAGTCTACCTGGGTACACCACAGTCTACCTGGGTACACCACAGTCTACCTGGGTACACCACAGTCTACCTGGGTACACCACAGTCTACCTGGGTACACCACAGTCTACCTGGGTACACCACAGTCTACCTGGGTACACCACAGTCTACCTGGGTACACCACAGTCTACCTGGGTACACCACAGTCTACCTGGGTACACCACAGTCTACCTGGGTACACCACAGTCTACCTGGGTACACCACAGTCTACCTGGGTCCACCACAGTCTACCTGGGTACACCACAGTCTACCTGGGTACACCATAGTCTACCTGGGTACACCATAGTCTACCTGGGTACACCACAGTCTACCTGGGTACACCACAGTCTACCTGGGTACACCACAGTCTACCTGGGTACACCACAGTCTACCTGGGTACACCACAGTCTACCTGGGTACACCACAGTCTACCTGGGTACACCACAGTCTACCTG
This sequence comes from Cherax quadricarinatus, assembly GCF_038502225.1. Taxonomy (NCBI): domain Eukaryota; kingdom Metazoa; phylum Arthropoda; class Malacostraca; order Decapoda; family Parastacidae; genus Cherax; species Cherax quadricarinatus. The sequence goes on along the minus strand of NC_091366.1, from coordinate 327,321 downwards.
GGTACACCACAGTCTACCTGGGTACACCATAGTCTACCTGGGTACACCATAGTCTACCTGGGTACACCACAGTCTACCTGGGTACACCACAGTCTACCTGGGTACACCACAGTCTACCTGGGTACACCACAGTCTACCTGGGTACACCACAGTCTACCTGGGTACACCACAGTCTACCTGGGTACACCACAGTCTACCTGGGTACACCACAGTCTACCTGGGCACACCACAGTCTACCTGGGTACACCACAGTCTACCTGGGTACACCACAGTCTACCTGGGTACACCACAGTCTACCTGGGTACACCACAGTCTACCTGGGTACACCATAGTCTACCTGGGTACACCACAGTCTACCTGGGTACACCACAGTCTACCTGGGCACACCACAGTCTACCTGGGTACACCACAGTCTACCTGGGTACACCACAGTCTACCTGGGTACACCACAGTCTACCTGGGGAAACCACAGTCTACCTGGGTACACCACAGTCTACCTGGGTACACCACAGTCTACCTGGGTACACCACAGTCCACCTGGGTACACCACAGTCCACCTGGGTACACCACAGTCTACCTGGGTACACCATAGTCTACCTGGGTACACCACAGTCTACCTGGGTACACCACAGTCTACCTGGGTACACCATAGTCTACCTGGGTACACCATAGTCTACCTGGGTACACCACAGTCTACCTGGGTACACCACAGTCTACCTGGGTACACCATAGTCTACATGGGTACACCACAGTCTACCTGGGTACACCATAGTGTACCTGGGTACACCATAGTCTACCTGGGTACACCACAGTCTACCTGGGTACACCACAGTCTACCTGGGTACACCACAGTCTACCTGGGTACACCACAGTCTACCTGGGTACACCATAGTCTACCTGGGTACACCATAGTCTTCCTGGGTACACCACAGTCTACCTGGGTACACCACAGTCTATCTGGGTACCCCACAGTCTACCTGGGTACACCACAGTCTACCTGGGTACACCACAGTCTACCTGGGTACACCACAGTCTACCTGGGTACACCATAGTCTACCTGGGTACACCACAGTCTACCTGGGCACACCACAGTCTACCTGGGTACACCACAGTCTACCTGGGTACACCACAGTCTACCTGGGTACACCACAGTCTACCTGGGTACACCACAGTCTACCTGGGTACACCATAGTCTACCTGGGTACACCACAGTCTACCTGGGTACACCACAGTCTACCTGGGCACACCACAGTCTACCTGGGTACACCACAGTCTACCTGGGTACACCACAGTCTACCTGGGTACACCACAGTCTACCTGGGTACACCACAGTCTACATGGGTACACCACAGTCTACCTGGGTACACCATAGTCTACCTGGGTACACCACAGTCTACCTGGGTACACCACAGTCTACCTGGGCAAACCACAGTCTACCTGGGTACACCACAGTCTACCTGGGTACACCACAGTCTACCTGGGTACACCACAGTCCACCTGGGTACACCACAGTCCACCTGGGTACACCACAGTCTACCTGGGTACACCATAGTCTACCTGGGTACACCACAGTCTACCTGGGTACACCACAGTCTACCTGGGTACACCATAGTCTACCTGGGTACACCATAGTCTACCTGGGTACACCACAGTCTACCTGGGTACACCACAGTCTACCTGGGTACACCATAGTCTACCTGGGTACACCACAGTCTACCTGGGTACACCATAGTGTACCTGGGTACACCATAGTCTACCTGGGTACACCACAGTCTACCTGGGTGCACCACAGTCTACCTGGGTGCACCACAGTCTACCTGGGTGCACCACAGTCCACCTGGGTACACTACAGTCCACCTGGGTACACCACAGTCCACCTGGGTACACCACAGTCCACCTGGGTACACCATAGTCTACCTTGGTACACCATAGTCCACCTGGGTACACCACAGCCCACCTGGGTACACCACAGTCCACCTGGGTACACCACAGCCCACCTGGGTTCACCACAGTCCACCTGGGTACAACACAGCCCACCTGGGTACACCACAGTCCACTGGGTACACCACAGTCCACCTGGGTACACCACAGTCCACCTGGGTACACCACAGTCCACCTGGGTACACCACAGTCCACCTGGGTACACCACAGTCCACCTGGGTACACCACAGTCCACCTGGGTACACCACAGTCCACCTGGGTACACAACAGTCCACCTGGGTACACAACAGTCCACCTGGGTACACCACAGTCCACCTGGGTACAACACAGCCCACCTGGGTACACCACAGTCCACTGGGTACACCACAGTCCACCTGGGTACACCACAGTCCACCTGGGTACACCACAGTCCACCTGGGTACACCACAGTCCACCTGGGTACACCACAGTCCACCTGGGTACACCACAGTCCACCTGGGTACACAACAGTCCACCTGGGTACACAACAGTCCACCTGGGTACACAACAGTCCACCTGGGTACACCACAGTCCACCTGGGCACACAACAGTTCACCTGGGTACACCACAGTCCACCTGGGTACACAACAGTTCACCTGGGTACACCACATTCCACCTGCGTACACCACAGTCCACCTGGCTACACCACAGTCCACCTGGGTACATCACAGTCCACCTGGGTACACCACAGTCCACCTGGGTACACCACAGTCCACCTGGGTACACCACAGTCCACCTGCATACACCACAGTCCACCTGCATACACCACAGTCCACCTGGGTACACCACAGTCCACCTGGGTACACCACAATCCACCTGGGTACACCACAGTCCACCTGGGTACACCACAGTCCACCTGGGTACACCACAGTCCACCTGGGTACACCACAGTCCACCTGGGTACACCACAGTCCACATGGGTACACCACAGTCCACCTGGGTACACAACAGTCCACCTGGGTACACAACAGTCCACCTGGGTACACCACAGTCCACCTGGGTACAACACAGCCCACCTGGGTACACCACAGTCCACTGGGTACACCACAGTCCACCTGGGTACACCACAGTCCACCTGGGTACACCACAGTCCACCTGGGTACACCACAGTCCACCTGGGTACACCACAGTCCACCTGGGTACACCACAGTCCACCTGGGTACACAACAGTCCACCTGGGTACACAACAGTCCACCTGGGTACACAACAGTCCACCTGGGTACACCACAGTCCACCTGGGCACACAACAGTTCACCTGGGTACACCACAGTCCACCTGGGTACACAACAGTTCACCTGGGTACACCACATTCCACCTGCGTACACCACAGTCCACCTGGCTACACCACAGTCCACCTGGGTACATCACAGTCCACCTGGGTACACCACAGTCCACCTGGGTACACCACAGTCCACCTGGGTACACCACAGTCCACCTGCATACACCACAGTCCACCTGCATACACCACAGTCCACCTGGGTACACCACAGTCCACCTGGGTACACCACAATCCACCTGGGTACACCACAGTCCACCTGGGTACACCACAGTCCACCTGGGTACACCACAGTCCACCTGGGTACACCACAGTCCACCTGGGTACACCACAGTCCACCTGGGTACACCACAGTCCACCTGGGTACACAACAGTCCACCTGGGTACACAACAGTCCACCTGGGTACACCACAGTCCACCTGGGTACAACACAGCCCACCTGGGTACACCACAGTCCACTGGGTACACCACAGTCCACCTGGGTACACCACAGTCCACCTGGGTACACCACAGTCCACCTGGGTACACCACAGTCCACCTGGGTACACCACAGTCCACCTGGGTACACCACAGTCCACCTGGGTACACAACAGTCCACCTGGGTACACAACAGTCCACCTGGGTACACAACAGTCCACCTGGGTACACCACAGTCCACCTGGGCACACAACAGTTCACCTGGGTACACCACAGTCCACCTGGGTACACAACAGTTCACCTGTTTACACCACATTCCACCTGCGTACACCACAGTCCACCTGGCTACACCACAGTCCACCTGGGTACATCACAGTCCACCTGGGTACACCACAGTCCACCTGGGTACACCACAGTCCACCTGGGTACACCACAGTCCACCTGCATACACCACAGTCCACCTGCATACACCACAGTCCACCTGGGTACACCACAGTCCACCTGGGTACACCACAATCCACCTGGGTACACCACAGTCCACCTGGGTACACCACAGTCCACCTCGGTACACCACAGTCCACCTGGGTACACAACAGTCCACCTGGGTACACCACAGTCCACCTGGGTAAACCACAGTCCACCTGGGTACACCACAGTCCACCTGGGTACACCACAGTCCACCTGGGTACACCACAGTCCACCTGGGTACACAACAGTCCACCTGAGTACACCACCGTCCACCTGGGTACACCACACTCCACCTGGCTACACCACAGTCCACCTGGCTACACCACAGTCCACCTGGGTACACCACAGTCCACCTGAGTACACCACAGTCCACCTGGGTACACCACAGTCCACCTGGGTACACCACAGTCCACCTGGGTACACCACAGCCCACCTGGGTACACCACACTCCATTTGGCTACACCACAGTCCACCTGGGTACACCACAGTCCACCTGGGTAAACCACAGTCCACCTGGGTACACCACAGCTCACCTGGGTATACCACAGTCCACCTGAGTACACCACAGTCCATCTGGGTACACCACAGTCTACCTGGGTACACCGCAGTCCACCTGGCTACACCACAGTCCACCTGGGTACACCGCAGTCCACCTGGGTACTCCACAGTCCACCTGGCTACACCACAGTCCACCTGGCTACACTACACCTGGCCACACCACAGTCCACCTGGCTACACCACAGTCTACCTGGCTACACCACAGTGCACCTGGCTACACCACAGTCCACCTGGTTACACCACAGTCCACCTGGGTACGCCACAGTCCACCTGGGTACACCCCAGTCCACCTGGCTACACCACAGTCCACCTGGCTACACCACAGTCCACCTGGCTACACCACAGTCCACCTGTCTACACCACAGTCCACCTGGCTACACCACAGTCCACCTGGCTACACCACAGTCCACCTGGCTACACATCAACTGGCCTCGTCGCGTTACACCTGTGTTTCTCTAACAAATTATAGAGGAATACAGAGCGTTGGGGGAGAACCAAACAAGCCTATAGAATAGGGAACAGGCCTATAGAATAGGGAACAATCCTACAGAATTGGGAACAGACGTATAGAATTGGGAACAGGCCTATATACTAGGGAACAGGCCTATACACTAGGGAACAGGCTTGTAAAATAGGGAACAGGCCTATATAATAGGGAACAAGCCTATAGACTAAGAAACAGGTCTACAGAATAGGGAACAAGCCTATAAAGCACAGAACATGATTATAGAATAGGGAACAGACCTATATAATAGGGACCTACATGAAGACAAGAGGACACATGCACCTAATGGGACTTGTGTCGTACCTAACACATTGTCAGTAATTTTAGCAACATTATTACAAGCTGAGAGAGTTCGAGAGGTCAGTATAGTGTCTTCGGTGTTAAAGAATTGTAAAGAAGGTCAGACATTAACAGAAAGAGTACAACACAAGGAATTTGGCGACAAGTTGTTATCTGTGATACCAAGCTTAGAATATCAACTGCCTCCTACATACATTATCAAGGCACAATATCAACTGCCTCCTACATACATTATCAAGACACAATATCAACTGCCTCCTACATACATTATCAAGACACAATATCAACTGCCTCCTACATACATTATCAAGACACAATATCAACTGCCTCCTACATACATTATCAAGACACAATATCAACTGCCTCCTACATACATTATCAAGACACAATATCAACTGCCTCCTACATACATTATCAAGACACAATATCAACTGCCTCCTACATACATTATCAAGACACAATATCAACTGCCTCCTACATACATTATCAAGGCACAATATCAACTGCCTCCTACGTACATTATCAAGGCACAATATCAACTGCCTCCTACATACATTATCAAGACACAATATCAACTGCCTCCTACATACATTATCAAGACACAATATCAACTGCCTTCTACATACATTATCAAGACACAATATCAACTGCCTCCTACATACATTATCAAGGCACAATATCAACTGCATCCTACATACATTATCAAGGCACAATATCAACTGCCTCCTACGTACATTATCAAGGCACAATATCAACTGCCTCCTACATACATTATCAAGGCACAATATCAACTGCATCCTACATACATTATCAAGGCACAATATCAACTGCCTCCTACGTACATTATCAAGGCACAATATCAACTGCCTCCTACATACATTATCAAGACACAATATCAACTGCCTCCTACATACATTATCAAGACACAATATCAACTGCCTCCTACATACATTATCAAGGCACAATATCAACTGCCTCCTACATACATTATCAAGACACAATATCAACTGCCTCCTACATACATTATCAAGGCACAATATCAACTGCCTCCTACGTACATTATCAAGGCACAATATCAACTGCCTCCTACATACATTATCAAGACACAATATCAACTGCCTCCTACATACATTATCAAGGCACAATATCAACTGCCTCCTACGTACATTATCAAGGCACAATATCAACTGCCTCCTACATACATTATCAAGACACAATATCAACTGTCTCCTACATACATTATCAAGGCACAATATCAACTGCCTCCTACGTACATTATCAAGGCACAATATCAACTGCCTCATACGTACATTATCAAGGCACAATATCAACTGCCTCCTACATACATTATCAAGGCACAATATCAACTGCCTCCTACATACATTATCAAGGCACAATATCAACTGCCTCCTACGTACATTATCAAGGCACAATATCAATTGCCTCCTACATACATTATCAAGGCACAGTATCAACTGCCTCCTACATACATTATCAAGGCACAATATCAACTGCCTCCTACATACATTATCAAGGCACAATATCAACTGCCTCCTACATACATTATCAAGGCACAATATCAACTGCCTCCTACATACATTATCAACTGCCTCCTACATACATTATCAAGGCACAATATCAACTGCCTCCTACATACATTATCAACTGCCTCCTACATACATTATCAAGGCACAATATCAACTGCCTCCTACATACATTATCAAGGCACACTATCAACTGCCTCCTACATACATTATCAACTGCCTCCTACATACATTATCAAGGCACAATATCAACTGCCTCCTACATACATTATCAACTGCCTCCTACATACATTATCAAGGCACAATATCAACTGCCTCCTACATACATTATCAACTGCCTCCTACATACATTCTCCAACACTGGTGAAAAACCAGCCAACGTTGGGTATCTTAATTAACGTCAGTGATGGTGATGTCAGTTTTAAGATGTTACTACTAATTTCAATGCTGGTGTTAATGGTTTGTTATGATGTTAATAACGGTACAAATGATGTTAATTTAGTATTATAGCAATGTTACTATTGGCATTTATATATACCAAAGTCAGAGGTGATGTTATATATCTTTAACTCTTACTTAAATGTCATTTTTAATGATACTTATATTGTCATTAATCATTTTAATACTAGTATTAATGGTGATCTTAATTATGGTGTCGATATTAATGCTGGTGTAAATGTCGAGGTTAATAATTGGTATAAATTATGGTGCAATGATACCATTGTGGTGTTTGTGGTGCTGACAGAGTATGTATCACAGGAGAACTGGCAGACCAACTCAGTGAACTCACGCTAGGACTGGACAAGAAGATCAAAGGCAGGAAGCTGCCACCGAACTACCTCTGTCATTTGTGCTTTAAGAAAGGTCACCACATCAAGGAGTGTCCCCAGGTATAGTAAACAACGAGTATCCTAGGAATGGTATCCCATTATCTACCTGGAGGGTATTCCTGGGTCAACGCACCCACGGCATGGTTCATGACCAGGCCTCATGGTGGATCAAGGCCTGATCAACCAGGATGTTACTACTGGCCACACGGAATCCAATGTATGAACCACAGCCTGGCTGATCAAGCACTGACTTTAGGTATCTGTCCAGTTCCCTCTTGAAGACAGATAGGGGTGTATTGGTAAGCCCCCTTATGAATGATGGAAGGCTGTTGAACAGTTTTGGGTCTCTGACACTTTTCTGTGTTTTCTCTGTGTACTCACGACACCCATGCTTTTCACTGGGGAGTATGTTGCACAGTGCACCGTCTGCCGAGCTTTTTGCTCTCATAAGGAGTGATTTCTATGCGCAGATTTGGGACTAGTCCCTTTAGGATTTTCCAGGTGTAAGTTATAATGTACTTTTCTCGCCTGCACTCCAAGCACTACAAGTCAGTGAACTTCAAACGTTCCCAGTAATTGAGGTGCCTTACTGAACCTATATGTGCAGCAAAGGTTCTCTGTACTTTCTCCAGATCTGCAGTTTATCCTTCATTGAAGAGGCAGTTAACCAACAGCAGTATTCCAGCTTAGGTAGGACAAGTGTCTTAAAGACGGTCATTATGGCATCCCTTGTCTTGAAGGTTCTCATTATCCATCTTATTATTTTCCTCAGTTGTGATAATGGCACTTGTAGTCCTTAAGATGAGATCCTCTCACTCCTAAGATCTTTACAGTAATTTTTCACTCTAGTGTGTTGTGTACATCCACAATTACTTGGTTTATGTTCTAAATCCTTATTGCAATAACTTTAGCTACATCGTTTGCGGTGTTTAGTAGCTATGTGCAGATGAGACACTCGTTGACATGCAGGTCAACCGTCCCTTGTTGATCGTTCTTTCTGTGACATCTAAATAAGTTGTCTCCTGATATCTATGTTTCATTGCCAAAGTGATCTTTTGTGTAGGTCTCTGTGAAAGCTACGAACATTGCATTTGACTCCGTGAGGAGTTCACTGATGATAGGTACTTTGTTACTGGTGGATGGCTCAAGGCCTTGTATACAGCATTTGCAAATACAAATGATATATTGCTGATTTGTTGGGGTGGCATATTTGTCGGCACTAATATTTGTGGTTCTGGAGTGGTGCCTCCAATCCAACAAGGTTTCCAGGTGGTGGAATCTATTTTTTTTTTTTGTAATTTCTTGCCATTTTTTGTGCATCCTATCACTAAAAATCTCTTGCTATTGAACTGTAATGTGACTTCGGAGGCCTGGTCGTGGACCGGGCCGCGGGGGGCGTTGATCCCCGGAATATCCTCCAGGTAGACAGACCATGGTTGGTTGGTTTCTCATGGTTTATGGGGTTTGTATCTTCTGGTCTCTTTCGAATAGTATGTAGGGCAGTCTGTGGTGCAACAATGTTTCTCCTAGACTGACGTATAACGCATTTTAGGATCAAGAAGTTTATGGAGAGTAGAATGACACTCATTTAGTCAGAAGATCCTGCATAACTATCACAACTTAGTTGATCAGGCTTATGTGTTAGGTTGAATACCTCCAATAAAAAGCAGGTGAGCGACGAGTACACTAAATTAGGACCCGAAAAGTGTCAGAGTTCCCCAACTTTTCAACGCCCTCCCTTCGTTCATAAGGGAAATTACCAACAAACTTCTGGTTGCCTTCAAAAGAACTTAATAAGGTCCTCAAATCAGTTCCTGACCAGACGGGCTGCAGTTCGTATGTGGGACTGTGTGCAGCCAGCAGTAACAGCCTGGCTGATCAGGCCTTGATCCAATGAGACGTTGATCCAAAACCATCCTTCAGACTAAGTAAGATTCAGTGGGTATCGATCCATCCAAGAGTTT